>NC_050524.1:25581734-25593047 GCF_002922805.2 Oryzias melastigma | reverse complement strand
ATTATTTGTTATTTTGATACATTAGAACATATGGAATATATCTGGATACTTATTTTAGCTTTGTCCCAGCCCATTACTAACACTTTAAGGTAGTTTCATATTCGACATTTGTCACACATTCAGTAATGAACGGCAATATTTCTCAAACGCCTTCGCTAAAAAAAACCCCAAAACACCAAAAATGTTTTTCCTGAGAGATAATAAAACAATCATTCCACATCACTTTCAGCAGCAGCTCGGGCAAAGCGCTCCGGTTCCGCTCACATTGCAGCGGCGTTTGCGATGGTCTGCTTGTTACGTGGATCGCGAATAATGAAAACCAGTCATGTGAAACATTGATTGTTTTATCATCTGTCAGTAAAACATTATTGCTGTGTTTTCATCAAAGGCGTTTGAGAAATATCGCCGTTCATCGCTGAATGTGTGACGAATGTCGAATATGAAACTAGCTTTACCGCTGCTGTCAGGTCTCTGCAGTACCCGGCGTCTCTTCTTCTCTGGTGTTCTGGAGTAACCATAATGTTGGATACAGATTTTCCTCCGTGTATTTTATCCACAAAAGAAAAAGATTTAAAATGTTCAGCCACATCCTTCTGACTTCATCTGATCACCCGGTAGACAGTAAAATCTGTACCGAGGAGGGACGCTGCACTCCCTCATCGTCGGTAGCCCATATTCACAAAACACTCCTCAAATATAATTTAGTTTGGTTGTTGGCACAACCGCGAGCTGCAAAACATGTGCCTGAACAAAGGCATTTTTTAAAACTTTGAGGGATTAAGTAAAACACGCTTTTAACCTTTGTATGCACCGCTAAAGCTAACAAAACCGCCACTTTCAGTGGAAACAAATAGAGCAGTGTAACTTCCGGTTGCTATGCTGGAAGTTGCACCCATAATCCCTTTTACATGAGAGGCCCCAGGAATAAGGTCAATAAAGGACTGAACTAACCCTCTGCAACCAATGCTAGGCTAGCTTGTTGTTATTGCTAGCTCAGTTTTAACATGTGGAAGTCCCTCTTCTCTCTTTTGCTCTTCAGTATATACAGTCAATAAATGTCACAGCAACACGAACACAAAAGAAAAAAGGAAAAATAGCACATTTTTATTATATATGAGTTTTATGATTAAAAAAATGAATTAACAGTGAAGCTTTACTAAAGCATCTATTTTTTCTAAGCTTAATCTCAAGCACAATCCTGTTGTGTCAGGCTTAGGTACAAAAAGAAAAAAACAGGGCAACTAAAATCCAAAACATAAAGACGTGTTTGGAAATTTAAAATGGCTTTAGGCTTACTGTAGACAAAAAGGTAAAAAAAGTTATATTGGAAAGTCTACCTTTAACCCTTTAACATCTAAGGTGTCGCTTGAAATGCTTAAAGGCCTCGTGTGGTGAAAATCGTGATTTTTCTTAAACTGCAATAAAACATTAGTATTTATGTCACAAATGAACCCCCGTATAATTATTTTGTCACCCGCGGCCCCGTGCACTCTCTTCAAGTGTTCAAAGATTGCGCGGTCGCTCAGATTTTGGAAACCCACCGATAAGTAGGTCATACGTCGTGTGACGTCAGTACAGGAACATCCGGCTAGATCCGTTAGTGTTGTGATGACTTTCTGGGCATGGAATTACTTAACATGATAGAATTTGGACTGCCGTGGATTTGGGGATTCGAATGGGATGATGGTGAATAGAAGTGTGGTATTTGGGTGCAGTAATGTGCTGAAGAAGGGGGTCTCCCTTCATGAATTTCCCGTTTCAATAAAGGAGAGGGGCGCTCCCCGGTCAGGGGGAGGCTTTGGGCCCTCCCCGGCCCTCCGGAGGAGGAACGCGGGGGTTGTACGGGCACCTGGTGGGCGCGCGTCGGACGGTCAGGGTGAGGCCGCCGAGCTGAGGGGGGTTTGCGGTTCCGAGGCCCCAGGCCGGGCATGGGGGGCGCCGTGGGTTCGCCGGAGGGTCGTCCGACGCCAGCAGCCGAGCCCGGAAGAAGGGTTTTTACTCCCTTCCGAGGGCGTGAGGCCGGCCTCCGTGCGGGGCGCAGGAGGATCCCGCCGGCCATCTGGAAAGAGGACCCCCGCGGGGGTTGGTTGTGCGCGGGCGAGGAAGGCCGAGGGCGGCGGGGGAGCGAACCCACCCGTCGCCGCAGCATCAACAGCAGCAGACCGTCGTCCGCGTTAGCCCGCCTTGGCGGGCAGCGGACCTGGGCGGGGGGGGCCCTCCGTCCGCCTCGGCCCTGGAGGAGGACGACAAAGAACGCTCCGCGGCAGCGGCGGCGCCTTTCCTTTTCCGGTAATGATCCTTCCGCAGGTTCACCTACGGAAACCTTGTTACGACTTTTACTTCCTCTAAATAGTCAAGTTTGATCGTCTTCTCGGCGCCATCGCTGTATGAGCTTTCACCATCGTCATCCGAAGCCCCTGTATCCTCAGATGAGGAAACCTCCAGTTCAAACTGGTAGGGCTGTACACCCTCCGAACCCTGTGTCGTTAAAATTCCCGTGTTTGATGAAGGCTCATCACCTTCATCCAAAGAAATATCCGCTAAATCGTGGTCTACGTCGCTTCTCAAACCGTCCTCCATTGTTGTTTACACTCTGGGATCCCTGAAGTGATTTGTTTTCCAAGTTCCATTGACTTTCTAAATTTTAAAAAAAATTTCCCACTGCACGAGGCCTTTAAATACAATTTCTTTAACATACTGTGACTTTTCAATTGCTAACACGATCAACATAACTCCAGCAGTTTCTGAAGGAGAAAAGTTGTTGGAATTATGTTGATCATGCAAACAATTGAAAAGTTCCATTAAATAAAACAACGTAAACACTGGAGCTCCAGCGTTAAAGGGTCATTTTTAAGAAACTTCTTAAAACCCATTTTTATTGCCAGGCTTTTGACACTGAATGAGACTCTGCTCTGTTTTACTGTTTTATTGTTTTATCTTTGCTTTTATATGGTGTTTTTATGGCTTTTATGTAAAGTAATTTATCTCTATTTTATCTGTTTTTAACTCTTAGCCGTGTTTTTATTGTTCTTTGAACTTTTAATGTGCGGCGCTTTGTTCGACCAAGGTCATTTTAAGGCGCCATATGAATCTAATAAACTTAAACTTATACCTCCCAGAGTCCAAATGACAAATAAACAGAAAACAAAAAAAAACTTCAGCTACAGAATCGATGTGTCTTCCAATCTTTACTCATTTCCAGACTCTGATACTAACACCAATATTGATTATGATAGAAAATGTGAAAATATGATCAAAAATGTCAGATTTATTGTTGCTCATCTGTATCGAGGATAACACCCTCCCTACTGAGCCATTTGGGTTCTTCCAACAGCTGTTTTTCTGCTGGGACGCCATGGTGCGAGTTCCTGCATGTTTGCAGGTCCTGACTCTAATCATTGGAGTCATTAAGATCTGTGGGAAAACCTTTAAGTTTGAAGGTAGTAACTCTCAACCCTTCGCAAACAGTATGGCTGCAGAGATGAAGAGTGACCCGGACCAGTCCATCTCAAAATGACAGGGTGAGGAGTGCGTAGAAGAGACTATTTAAACCAATGTCCACAACATCAGCTGTCTTTAAAAGGTGCTGGAGAGGGGATGAATATTGCATAGTGGAAACAGGCGACATTAATGACAGGCTGTCAAAAGAAAAGTAGATCGGAAATGTTTGACTGCACCCAGCCCGTCAAGGGTGTAAAAACAAGAACTGAAACCTTTAAGACACACTGGGAGCCACAGAGCAGAGATAGATGGTCTTGTTTAATGCTGACGGACCAGTTGCAGGATTCACACTAGCTCTAGGAGAAGGGGGTGGGGGTACCAGGAACTAACTTTTGGAAAAAAGCAATTACACAGTCCAGCTATAGGTGATATGATGGGTGTGGACTAGATACTCAAACCGAACACAAAACAAGGCAGCCTTTACCTCAAAGCAACAACTATTGTATGTCTCCTGTAAAAACATATACTACTCACTCTGGGAGCTTTAACACTATTAGTTTCATTAGGAAGTAGAAACGTATAGACATTCTGACATTTTAAGAAGCAATTCTATTGCAGATATAGTGGAGTGTCATCTGCATAATGATGGAGCTGCACCTATTGTTTCCTCATTACTGAATCCAGATAGACCAGTGTTTTTCAACCTTTTTTGAGCCAAGGTACACTTTTTCCATAAAAAAATCCTGCGGCACACTAGCATCCAAAAAGGTAAAAAAATAGTCTGTATTGATGTACAGTCCCTCCACAATATAGTGTACATTTTTTTGTATAAGTGGAAAGCATCATTAATCAATTTGCTCAAGTTGAACGTATATCTCGTCAAAACAGTCTACATTTATTATCATTATGAATGATAAATATATATATATATATATACTTATAAATAATCAGTTTTTATGAATGTTTTTTTCTCTATTTTTTTAAATCCTTCCAAAACTATCAGACAAAGTAAAAACAACGTTCTTTTCTTGTTTCCCTCCACAATAGTGATGAGAATTCTGGCTCAAAATTCAATTATTTTGCCTTCGTTTTCCTAAAACAGCGGCTCTTTTGGCTACCAAATGGATTTTTAGGTTGTTTGTTTTGTTTGATTTATTATAAACTACTAGATAAGATTATGCACAAAATCCATGATGTAAATATGTTTTTATTCATATAGTGTAAGTTATGTATATGCTGTTATTTATCCCTTCCAGATAGAATGTACAAAATTAATGATAAAAGAACTAACAATTAACTATTCAGTTTTTAACTCTACACAATTTAAGCTTTTTTCTTTTTAGTGAACAACACAAAACTCTGCAACCACAACCCAAATACAAATTAAATTGTGCAAAAACCACTAAATCGAGACTATTATTCACATTGACATTAACAAAGACAAAAAAGTCTCAGCTTTGAGGATGTCATCTGCTTTCTTCTCAGTGATGATCTGCTCTGTTTTAGAGAAGATTCTCTCAGTTTTCAGGTGTCTGGACAGGTTGGTTGTGGAGCCTCTCTCTCTCTCTCTCTGGGGTTTAATGGCAGCCGGCATCCAACATTGTTGCATTGCTGCCACCTTCAGGTCTCCAATTAAACTCTTCTAGATAGCCCCGTTCCTTTCAGAAATTTCCATAGTGGCCTTCTGTCATCACCCTTCCTGGATAATATGTCCCTCATATCCTTAATCTGTATCCCCTTTCTCCTGAACTCCTCAACCATAATTTGTCTTTCCCATACATACTTTCTACATTCCATCAGCACATGCTTCACTGATTCCACCTTTTGACAGTCTTCACACTCTCCAGTTTCATGTTTCCCCATCAATTTCATGGTTTCATTGGTTGTGGAGCCATAAATATATACAGAATATATATGTGGCAGGTAGAGGGCCACTTGATTATTTTCACCTGTGTTCACCAGCTGCTTGATTGGCAGAGGGCTGTTAAAAGCTCTTCCCTCCCAGCAGTTTGCAGATTCAGCCTTAGACCTGTTGCAGGTAGGAGCGGCAGCATCAGATGCTGCCAGGCTGTATTCTGGCTTAAAATCCATAGCTGGATCACAGGCAGTTTGCCTTTTGTGGCCAGTGTAGCTCCTGTTTGCATCCTCCTCGGCTGCCTGCTGGGTGCACCGCTGCTGGGTGCACCGCTGCTGGGTGCACCGCTGCTGGGTGCACTGCTGTGCATGTGCCAAAAGGTGAAGAGCTTTGTTGCTGTACTGCTGCTGCACTATTTTAGGGCCACTGTCCTAGGTGGTGCCTTCCATGGCGGTGCTGCTGATTCTTGGTGAGCCTCGCTACAGAGTTTGATCCTGCGTAGTTCCATTGTCCGCTGTCTGCCAGCAAGATTTGAACGACGGGAGCTGGTCAGTCTGCTTGGGTGTTTCACTCCACGCACCTTGCTGACTCCTGGAATCCTGCACCGCACGGAGTACCTTGCTTCACGCCGGGACGCAGCATCAGAACTGGTCCACTGCGACAGAGACTCTCTTGCAGCTCACCCAGGGGATTGAGTGCGACTCACCTGTACAGCGTTTGGAACCTTACTTTCGTATTATTAATAGCATTTTAAATATTGTCTATGTAATAAAGATTTGTATTTTTCATATTATTTGTCTCAGTCTTCCTGGCTGGAGAGTCCTGCACTACTCTGGTTTTTAGTTTTCTGGTGGCTTGGGGGAAACCATAATGCCACATATACATATAGAACATTTCCTGCAGACTGTTCCTTCATACTATCAAGAAAAGTCAAATGATTCCAGTTTTTATCTTTTTCTTTTCATTTTCTTTACATTTTGTGTTTTCTCTCTATCTCTCTCCCTGTTTGGCTCTTGCAGTGCTGAATGTGTAAGCCCCTCCCCCTCCACCCAGCGCTCAGAGCGCGCACTTAACCCAATGCATCATGGGGGCTGTAGTGCATGAACTCACGCAGATGCCGGGTATATTCATGTTTCTGAGCTTCATTATTTTGTTCACTTTTTAAACTGTCTGACGTCGGATCCCGCTGGAAGCTACACCGCTAAACACGAGCTTTAGCTGTTATTTTAGTTGGAACTGAGAGACTTTATGAGCCGAATCAGAACAAGTGAGGACGTTAACCACTTCTGATTGGTCAGATTGACATGTCTCCAACAATGATTGGCAGAGACAGTTGAAGGGGGCGGGACTTTTCAAGCAAAGCTTGCGGTTGGTTTTGTGGTCAGATTGCGGTAACGTCATTCTGATTAAAGAGTCATTTATAGAATCAAAGAAAAATGTATTTTATCATCTTGCATATTCCAAACTATCCAGTGTTAAATCAGGGCCGTTTGGATGAACACAGAGCGTATACCATAGAGATGGTAAATGTTTTAGATATGTGAAAATGGGTAATTTCCAACGGCACACCAGACCATCTCTCACGGCACACTGGTTGAAAAACACAGAGATAGAGTACCTAGAGTGATCTCTGGTTTATCAAGGGTTGATAATCCACAATAGGTGAAATGTGAGTAGGAGGATTACAAATGTTTTACGGACTCACTCTTTGAACAGTTGTGTTTTTGGTGTTTTAAACGTGTTCTTGTACCATTTTTCTCTCAATGGTGAGCAAAATAAAAGTATTTCTTTATTCAAATAGTTGAGAATCAGAAGAAGACAAAAAAATTCGATTTGAAAGATCTTGCTTTTTGAATGTTAAATTACAATGATCTGGACACAAGCTCCCTGCTCTTCTCCATTCTGATGCATCCACAAGCAGACCAATAGATCCATGAACGTCCTCGTTTTCCTCATCTGAGCTAGAATATATGTATCAGAAAATGCCACAAGAACATGTTAAAATCACCATGTTAGTGGGTTTTGTAAGCTTGAAAAAACTATTAAATAAAGAGAAAAACAAAAAAGATGATCTGAAGATCAGAGAATTAAATATACTGAAGATCAGTAACTCAAATCAGAGCAGCTGTGGATAATTAGAAACATAACTGCTGTGCGACTGTGACACAACATGACAAGAACCAAGAACACAGACCTAAATAAACAAACTAAAGGGCGCCATCCTCGAACAAAGAAGCTCAAGGACGCTTCCGTGTGTGGGATTGTGCTCAGGATCCTGTTGACCTTTCCAGTGACGGTGGAATTGAGAGTGAAGCTTTTCTTAGTTGGAACTAATTAAAAACTGTCACAGGACTAGTCCTGGTATGCAATGAAAGGAGCACAAACAGGATCGTGAAGATCTTACTGCTGAGATAGCAACAGAGAAAAAGGAGAGAGACTCATTTTAATGAAGAGCCATTCCTGAATGAGAGTTCAACTAAAGTCTGATTGTGGCTGGATGCTGTGACTCCAGTTGTTCAGCAGATTCCTTCTGTCCTCACCAGACCGTGTTCTGACTGCATCACTGTAGAGAGACTGACCAACACAACAGCAAAACATTCTTCCCATGAAACGGCCACCCGTCTTTCCATCTGTCTGTCGGCCTCTCACTCTGGCTGTGTTCGCCCTGCCAGCACAGACAGGCTGGCATTGTTCCTGCAGAGCAGGCCTCACATGGGGGAGGCTTCTCCCTGTTGCTGCTCCCATTTGACCTCCAAATCTGAGAGCAGAGGGACACGACAACAAAACAACCAGCCATGGTTACAGTTGTTCACAGAGACTTTCAACGCCCACACCTTCTCCTACCCCTCATTTTTCTACGGTTATGTTGAGACCATTGACTGTATTAGAGAACTGGACAGAGTGAGTGTGATGTCACCAATATAAAATGGCTTACTCCCGGTTCCCAGTAGCTGCGTTTTCATTACACTTTTGCGCAAAACTTTATCGAAATTTCTAGAATTTCGATAAAACACTTTTTCGAAAAAACAGCGTTTCCATTAAACCATGATTATGCGAAAAACTCGAAGTAATTCCCGCGATAAGTCATTAAAAAAACATGACGACGGATATAAACACTATTTTCATGTGCAGTAGATTCATTCACATTTCTGCCACGGAGCTAGCTCTCATCCTTCCCATCAGAGAAGACGTCTACGTCTGATCCGAGCCTTGGAGCGGCAGGCTCCTTATACGTGGGAGCGACGTAGAGTCAAACAGTTTTGGGGAATCGTGGTTGAAGAATTCACCGAAGAGCTGTGGATTCAGCATTTTCGCATGACACGCTCAACTTTTGATGAGCTGTGCGATGCTGTGGGACCTCTTGTGGCTCCCGCTGTGCGGTGCCCAAGGCAGCCAGTTGCTGTGAAAAAGCGCATTTGACCAGCTTTTCCTGCTTCCTGTCCGAAACGTCATATCCGGTTAATGGTCACGTGACTCGTTTGTTTCGAAAAAAGTGTTTCCATTACAGTTTTTCGAAAAACTACTGTTTCGATACGGCCCAAATACCACCTCCTCTAAGCGCAAAAACTTTATTTCGAAAAAGGCGAGTTTTTTCGAAATTGTGGTGTTTCCATTAGGAGAATTTAATATCGAAATTCCGTTTTTCGAAATTTCAGAGTTAATGGAAACACGACTAGTGATTAAGTCCATGCAGTCGCCATGTCTTTGTGATTTAGTCACAGTCATGTTGGAGTCACAACTTGTCAGGAAGCTGTGATTGGTCTGAGTTGATCTGAGTCTACATTTCTATGGCAACCACTCTCTCCAATCAGGAGTGAGCTGGTTGGAAAGCCAAACCCCAAATACTTAAAAGTGGAGTACGTGAAATCTCTCAATCAAATCTTTTGAAAGTTTGAAGAGAGACCACCTAACTATTAGTTTTCATTTCAATTTTCTGATAAAAGTACAACGTAAGAATTTCAGAAGAGAAAGTTTGTTCACCAAAGACTAAAATAGATCAAAACAGGAAACAGTTGCTGTTCCTCTTGAAGGTCTCAGATGTGGATTTCTACACTTCAACTGTAAAGTTTATACAGAAACTACAGTTTTTGTGAACGCAGTGAAGTTTTGAGAGGATGCTAATGGCATTATCCTAAAAATGTTAGAGGGTGCTTCCTCCAGTTATAAAAGCTTTGCAGAGGACCTGGAGGAAATGATTTATCAAATTGAGAGAGACAGAAATAGTTTCTGATAAAAGTACAACCTAAAAAAAAAAAAAGAGTCTGAGAGAACACACACATACGACAAATCCTAAGTTCTAGGATCCTAGGTCCTTGTACTTGGATTTTAGGACTAGAATCCTAGGACTTGGACTAGCATCTTAGTATTAGGATCCTAGGTCCTAGTCCTTTGATCTTAGGACTAGAATCCTAGGACTAGATCCTAGCTTTCTAGGACTTGGACTAGCATCTTAGTACTAGGATCCTAGGTCCTATGATCTTAGGACTAGAACCCAGGACTAGGATCCTAGGATCCCCCAACATGTCCGATCTTTCCTCTCATATCATAAATACATGTATGTCTATGAAGCTCCAAAGGCATCAGTTACTTGATGACCTTTGCATTTCAGAGCTTGTTCTGGAGGAGCAGGCAGGTTCCATCATGCGCTCATGGCGTGAGGAGAGACGCGGTCTGTGCAGGTAAGACGCAGATGAGACAATTCCTTGGAAAACTGCTGGAATGTAGGAGACCACGAAGACAACTTCAATGAATGCAGAGGGCGTGCCGCTGACTTCCCTGCAAGCACACCTGGATGACCTGTCTGTGTAAGAACACCCAGCAGGTTTTGGGCCCACTTCACACTCAAACATCTGAAGATTTCCTTCTAAAACAAAAGCTCCAGCTGTTCCAGAGTGAAAGCAGTTCATCTGACTCCTCCCACCTCACAGCCAGTTGTTACTATGGACACTCAAACACACCTGCTCGCTTGTCTTTGAGCTGCCCAAGGCTTTGGCTGCAGTTGTAATAGTGAGTCAGAGGAGGTTTGTGAACTATGAGATTTTCAGAAGAGAAAGTTTGTTCACCAAAGACTAAAATAAATCAAAACAGGAAAGAGTTGCTGTTCCTCTTGAAGGTCTCAGATGTGGATTTGCTGCACTTCTGCAGAAAAATTCCTACAGAAACTACAGTTTTCGTGAACGGACTGAAGTTTTGTGAGGATGCTAATGGCATTATCCTAAAAATGTTAGAGGGTGTTTCCTCCAGTTATAAAAGCTTTGCAGAGGACCTGGAGGAAATGATTTATCACATTGAGAGAGACAGAAAAAGTCAGAAAGCAGCTTCCACATAAGGAGCATGAAGCCCTGAAGGAGGAGGAAAAATAACTTTTTTTTTAGCATATTTTAAATGACAAATATTCTAAGTTAATCCTAATGAGACATTCTCAATTTTGTAAACATGCAATTTCATTTATTTCTAGATATGTAGGTATGTAAGTAAGAAAAAATATATTTTTTGAAAATACAACATCAACAAATCAACTTAAAACGAGGAAACGAAACAGGAACCACAGCTGCCCCATTCATTTCAAAAATGAAAATAATATAGTCAAAAATCAGTAAAACAGACATTTTCAAGCGCAACTTCTTTCAGGCAAATTTCTAATTTGAAAAATAATCAATTAAACATTTCAACTTACTGGAAAATTAGCTTGTGCAAGACCTTTAATTTAATGTTGTCTAACCTTAGAAAAAGCATCATATTATGATGTCTAGAAGACTTCCATCCATCCATCTTCTTCCACTCGTCGGAACCGGGTCCTGGAACTGCAACTCCTCTGGGAGCACACTGAGGCGTTCCCAGGCCAGCAGAGAAACATAGTCTCTCCAGCGTGTCCTGGGTCTTCCCCGGGGCCTCCACCCAGTGGGACATGCGCGGAACACCTCACCAGGGAGGCGTCCAGGAGGCATCCGGACCAGATGCCCGAACCACCTCAACTGGATCCTCTCTATCTGGAGGAGAAGCGGCTCTACTCCAAG
>NC_050524.1:25563388-25581634 GCF_002922805.2 Oryzias melastigma | reverse complement strand
TGACAAGCTTTGTTTAAATATGTGCAAGTAGATTTACGTATAATTGATAAACATGGTAAAACATGGTAAAAATTGGACATTTTCCCCATGAAATGTAAGTGATCACCCGAAAATGTAACAATTACTGAGATGAATAAAGTTCTGAATATTGATATTTGTTTCCTATCTTGTTGTCATTGTTGATAATTATGGTGAGAAATCAGAGTCTTCACATAGAGGAGGATCATTTTTCATAATTTATAATGTTTAACTAACTATAACTAACTAAAATTTGTTATTTCAAAATGGTAGCCCTTGGTATGACAGGTAAATAAAGGTTAACATTTTTATTTTTATTGAGTCTTTTAAACAGATACAGAATTAACACAAAGTTCAAAATAGTCCAAAATTCAAGACTCACGTTTTTTTTTTTTCTAACAGTTATTGTATAAAGGAAACAAAAATAGAAAATAGCAATGAGGATAACAGCAAAGGGGTATAAGTCTATATTTGTGTTTATAGCTATCAAATACTGGTTAAAAAGCACGATTTGCACGCACGATGGAAAATTCCAATCGAGGATGATGTCATCAACTTAAGTGACATTTGTCCTCCAATGGCTTTACAACCAGAGTGCTGTGAAGTTTGCCAAAATATCGATACTGAGATATATTGAGATATTTAGCCGTGATTGATTCTCGATGGGTTCTCACTGAGTATTGATCTTTTATTTTTGTTTGAAAATGCTGTAAAACTTTATGATCGTCATGCAACTGAATTTTACAAATAATTTGTCATGGGTTCCCTCCTCCCCTTGTGGCCAGCGGCTCCTCTACAGGTGGTTTCAATCAACCACTCAGTCCATGTGTGTATATATTGTAATGATTCCTTCTGTTTAATGTCTTTACGTCCCTATGCTTTGGATATTAAAAGCTAGTTTGAATACTCCACTACGGCTTGCTATTTGATCCTTCCTGCACCTGGGTTTCTCGTTCGCGCCCGCATCACATTACGTAAAGACCATGTCAAACCCAGCAGGAGGAAAAGAACCCGAGAAGGACTTACCATCGGCCGCTGCTACGGAGATCTCCGGCTTGGCCCGTGAGATTGGCAGCTGCGTCTCCGGCTTACACCAGCTCCATGACCGGCTTTCGAAACTGGAACAAACGCCGGCTACTCCACCTGTTCCTCCGTGCCAGACCCGGCTGGGCACACCGGAACCCTATGATGGCGCTGCTGAGGACTTTCGGGCGTTCCTTGCTTCCTGTCGGCTCCATTTCGAGTTTAATCCGAGTGACTTTCCCTCCGAGCGAAGCAAGGTGGCGTTCGCTCTCAGCTTCCTGACTGGTCGGGCCAAGCGCTGGGGTTTGGCGGAGTGGGATCGCGGTGCCGCTCTCTGCCGCTCCTTTCAGGAGTTTTCCACCCAGCTCCAGACGGTGTTTGATCCCTCTACGCCTCACCGGGCTGCCGCTTCGGAGCTGCTGCAGCTCCAGCTAGGAGGACGCAGCGTTTCTGATTATGCTGTGGAGTTCCGCACCTTGGCAGCAAACACCCGCTGGCCAGAGGAGGTGCTGCTGGACGTGTTTCTTCGGGGTCTCTCCAGCGCACTCAAGGACGNGTTCGCTCTCAGCTTCCTGACTGGTCGGGCCAAGCGCTGGGGTTTGGGCGAGTGGGATTGCGGTGCCGCTCTGTGCAGCTCCTTTCGGGAGTTTTCCACCCAGCTCTAGACGGTGTTTGATCCCTCGACGCTTCACCGAGCTGCCGCTTCGGAGCTGCTACAGCTCCAGCAAGGAGGACGCAGCGTTTTGGATTATGCTGTGGAGTTCCGCACCTTCGCAGCAAACACCCGCTGGCCAGAGGAGGCGCTGGTTAACGTGTTTCTTCGGGGTCTCTCCAGCGCACTCAAGGACGAGCTGGCGGCGAGAGAGATTCCGGACGAGCTGGAGGAGCTGATCGACCTGGCTGTCCGCATCGATCGACGGATGAGGGAGCGCGGTCGAGAACGCCGCGGAGCCACGGGTCACTTTCCCCCGGCTCCCGCGCCTTCCCCTTCGACGGACCCAAACTCCTGTACATCGCATCCCGACGCAGCTTCTCTCCCAGAACCCATGCAGCTGGGATCCGGGCGCCTCACCCCTGCTGAACAGAGGAGGCGTATGGCCCAGGGGCGGTGCCTGTACTGTGGTGAGCTCGGGCACCTCGTCCGAAACTGCCAGGGAAACGTCAGGGCTCCCCAGCAGTGAGAGAACTGGTGAGCCGTGTCAACTTCTTCACACCTTCCTCTCGACCACAAACCAAAGCCTTGGTGGTGCAAGCAGGATCCCAGGCTGAGTTTGACTGTTAGATCAATTCTGGATCGGATGGGGATTTAATGTCGCAGGCTGTAATCAATAAACTATTGATCCCTGCTGTACCTCAGGAACCGCCTATTCTCATTCGTGCGTTAAACGGTTCAGTCACCCATAGGGTTACCGCACGTACTGCGGACGTTACAGTGATCGAATCAGGGAACCACTCTGAACTGATGTGATTTTATGTGGTTGAGTCCTTGGAACTGCCAGTTATTCTGGGCTTTCTATGGCTCTGTAAGCACTCTCCCCATATTGACTGGGCCTCAGGGAGGGTGCTAACCTGGAACCCCTTTTGTCTTTTGAACTGCCTCAGTGCTGCTGCGGTACGCTCTGAAAGAAGAGCGCAACCTTTTTCTGCTCCCCCTGACCTCAGCTCCGTTCCTTCGGTCTATCATGACCTGGGGGCTGTGTTCAGCAAGGTCCGAGCAAAGTCCCTGCCTCCTCACCGTCCCTACGACTGTGCCATCAACCTCCTACCAGGAACTCAACCTCCCAGGGGTCACATCTACCCCCTCTCCCGTCCAGAGAGGGAAGCCATGGAGGAGTACATCCAAGAGAGCCTACAGGCTGGGACCATCCGCCCCTCCTCATCGCCTGCTGGAGCGGGTTTTTTCTTCGTGGGCAAACGTGATGGGGGTCTTCGGCCGTGCATAGACTACAGGGGTCTCAATAGCATCACTGCTCGAATTACCTACCCCCTACCTCTGTTACAGTCAGCTTTTGATTTGATTCGAGGGGCCCAGATCTTCACTAAGCTGGATCTTAGGAGCGCATACCATCTAGTTCGCATCCGAGAGGGGGACGAGTGGAAGACGGCCTTCCATACCCCAAGCGGACACTTCGAATACCTGGTTATGGCTTTTGGTCTCACCAACGCCCCAGCAGTGTTTCAGTGTTTTATCAATGATGTCCTCAAGGACATGATAAACCGCTTTGTTTTTGTCTACCTGGATGACATTTTGATTTTTTCTTCTGATCCAGAGACCCACGTGCAGCACGTCAGAGCCGTTCTACAGCGCCTCCTGGAGAACAAACTGTTCTGCAAAGCTGAGAAGTGCGAATTCCACACCACACAGACTCGGTTTCTGGGACACGTGGTGTCACCAGGAGCGTTGCAGATGGACAACACCAAGGTGAAGGCTGTTCTGGAGTGGCCTGTCCCTTCAGACCGCAAGCAACTGCAACGCTTCCTGGGGTTTGCGAATTTCTACAGGCGCTTCATCAGAGGCTTCAGTGGCGTGGCTGCACCGCTCCACAGGCTGATGTCAGCCAAGGTACGTTTTACCTGGAGCGAAGAAGCCGGTAAGGCGTTTTCTGAGCTCAAAAGACGCTTCTCTACGGCTCCTATTCTGGTTCAACCTGATGCCGCTAAGCAGTTCATTGTGGAGGTGGATGCGTCTGAGACTGGAGTAGGGGCTGTTTTGTCACAGAGAGCGTCTGATAACAAAATCCATCCCTGCGCGTATTTCTCCTGCAAGCTCACTCCTGCAGAGAGAAACTACGACATAGGGAACAGAGAGCTATTGGCGGTAAAACTGGCCTTGGAGGAATGGCGTCATTGGTTGGTGGGGGCTGAACAGCCGTTCCTGGTCTGGACGGACCACAAGAATCTGGAGTATATTCGTACTGCCAAACGTTTGAACTCTCGCCAGGCTAGGTGGGCTCTCTTCTTCGACAGGTTCAACTTCACCCTGTCATTCCGCCCTGGGAGCAGGAACCTGAAGCCCGACGCCTTGTCTCGGCAGTTCCAGTGGGAGGAGGAATCAGGGCCTGCTACCACCACCGCTATAATCCCTCCTGAACTGGTGTTGGGGGTTACCCGTTGGTCATTAGAACGCAGGGTGAAGGCTGCTGTCCCTGACCCATCTGCTGTGCCCCCGGGATGTCCAGCCGGCCGTTTATTTGTTCCTGCATCCCTGCGGACCCTGGTCCTGAAGTGGGGGCACTCCTCCCGTCTCGCCTGTCATCCGGGGGTAACCAGGACAGGTTTTCTCCTGGCTCAGTGCTTTTGGTGGCCCACAATGTCCTCTGACATAAGGTCTTTCGTGGCTGCCTGCCCTGTGTGTGCAAGCGTCAAGACCCCTTGGACTCCACCCGCTGGGTTGCTACACCCTCTACCTGTGCCATCCAGACCTTGGTCCCATGTTGCTATGGACTTCATTACGGGACTCCCCCCTTCCGAAGGTAACACCGTCATACTAACCATCATTGACAGGTTCTCCAAGCTGGTGCATGCAATACCCCTACCGAAGTTGCCATCGGCGAAGGAGTTAGCTGTGCTGGTGTCCCAACACCTTTTTCGGTTGCACGGTCTTCCCCTGAACATCACATCTGACCGTGGTCCGCAGTTCGTTGCTGCTCTGCGGTGTACAGGATGAGAATCCACCGGATAGGGGACAGGCTTAAACTCGTTACCAGGCCAGAAAAGGGTCAAAAACATGAAAAGATTAGAAGTGCAAGGATTGTTACTAGCTAGAACATGACTGATACAACGAACTGGCAGGGTGGATGTGAAACTGAGGACCTTAAATAGAGTGAACACCAGCTGGAGCACAATGGGAGCTTAATCAGCACAGGTGAGTGAGATTAGAGTGGAGGAAGGAAGGGAGGGGTGAAGGAGCAGAGCAGAACCATGACAGAAGAAGGTACCTCAACCTCAACAGGGCGGAGGAAGTGCAAGGATAGAGCAACGGTTCATATTCCCCTGTAACTTGAACAGTTGAAATATTGAATAGTTGTTTTGATTAAAAGGTTTCATGTTTTTTTTTAATTATTTTTACTGAATTAAATTATTTTTATGGTTTAAGAAAAAAATAACAGTTGATTTGTTCTCAGAAGCCTGAAATTGTTCAAAAGGATGGTTTGTTTGTACAATATGCTGATCTTTATATTTTAAAAGTTATATGGCTCAATTTACCATCTTACATGGTTCAACTTAGCCCAGACCTGGGGTAAGTTGAGCCGCAGGAGAACTTTTTTTGAAACTTTATTATTTGAAGCTGCTTTGTCACAGAAACATTCTGATAGTTTCATTTAAGAGGAGACATCCTGAAGTAACAATAAATATTTAAATTCTGTTTCTGTATCACGTTTCATGACCTCCAGGATCACCTAAGTAAAAAGTGGCTCAACTTACCTCACTCTCCCCTACAGATGTTGGTTTACTGCTGTGTTACAGTTGTACAAACAGATCTCGAAAAACTAGAATGTGACTTTTCCCTAGTAAATCATTACTGTCAGCTGATAAAGGAGAACTTCTAGAAAACATGTGAACAAGATCTGAGTGAGTTTACTCAATAATGAACGTTTAGACTGATCTTGTCGTCTATTCAAAGTCAATGACAGCTTTAGACTTCACACTATTTCCATGTTTTCTGTCAGGACCATCGATCTTTATGTTTATGGAGGATGATGGTGGTATTTGTATGTGTTAGACCTCAGATCAGACCAGACGACCTGCTGGTAATCAGGTTACTAAGAGGAGTAAAATAAACTAACCAGGATTTCCTCAGTAGTGAGGATGGAAGAGTCCATCAGCGCTGACAGCAGGCGGACCGGGACATGTGTCGTATGAAAGACCGTCTGTCCGCTGTCATGTTGGTGTCTGAGTCCTTCTGATCAAGGCTGGGTGGATCCACTTGTAGAACTGGAGCCTCCAGCCCAGCGTCACCACCCCCACCGGGTGAATTTACCCCGTGGCGTTGTGTCACGACTGGCTGTGTAGTAAGTCCCGGCCGCTGCGTGCTTTAACGATAACGCCACCAGACTTCTCAGCTCCGTGGATGGAGGTCTCACTGAGTCCTCTCTCCAGTCTGTGGGACCATCAGGACCGGTACACCTCTCTACCGGGCTATACTGTTCTCAGTCGGACCAGACCGTGTCACTCTGATCCGGGTGTGGACCGGACCATATATAACAGGCGCTAGCGGTCTACAGTGATGTCAGCTACCCACTGACCTGTTTATAACACAGACTGAAGAGTCTAACAGTTTGTGTAAATCTCTAGATTCGGATAAAATCACAACCATGCATCAGGTATGCATTGTGTTTGCTATATAATAAGATATTTATTTATAAAAACGTTTGAAATGTCGTTTATTTGTTGCACAAAAACCTTATTACCATGACCTGGGAACTATTTTTCTGATGATCAGAGTTTTTTCCTTTTTAAAATTAAACCAAAATGAATCATTTTATGGTCATTTTACGGTGTCTGTTAAACCATGTCTCATAGTTTTGATACCATTCTAATATGGCGTCACTCTTTATGTATCTTAGACAACAGTAAAAAGCCTGCGTGTCATCTCCAGTGACATTAACCTCTATGGCAGAACCCCGCTCGTTTCCACAGCGGAACCTTCAGCGAGCTTCCTGCTTCCACCCGGAACGGTTTTCGTAACCCTCGTCCGTGTGGATGAACGACCCGCGGGTTTCTGTGCTCGGTGTCTCGTGCTGCTCCTGTCATTTGATTTCCAGAATAAAAACTGTGGTTGGACGGGAAGAACATCCGATGAAGAGCTGCCAGGTACGCGCTCGTGCTCTGTTGGAGGTTCACGCGCTTGAAGGCCCTTTAAGTTTTAAACCTTCACCGTCATGAGTTTAATCCTCATAACATGTTATAAACATCTACAACTGAGTCAACAACGAGTCCGTCAGAGAAACGGCTCATGACAGATGTTTTGGAGATAAATGCAGGGAAGCAGATTGATTTATTTCAATTAAAAATACAGATAATTATCAAACCTAATTACGACATTCGGCCATAAAATGTATTGGAAAATAACGAAATGCATACATATTTATAAATCTACACTGAGATGATGCCATCCTTTTTGCTGCTCCTAATAATAAATACGCATATTTACACGTTCACATGCATTTTGGACGCAGAACCGTTTTTATTGAGGCATCTGATCGGGCAGTTTTTAACTTAACTAGAAAAGTTCTCATATGCAGTCAATGACCTAAATCAAGTCCCCACAGGAGATGGTTCGATCATGTTAAGACGAGGAACAGTGATGATGCTGGTTAATTATGCTGAGGTTGGAGAAACCAGGAAAGAGTTCTAGAGGAGGTTCGAGGATGGAGAGGAGGACATGAGGAAGGGTGATGTGAGTGAGGAGGATGCAGAGGAGAGGGGTAGATGGAGGTGGTGACGTTGTGGCCCCCCTAAAGGGAGCAGATGATAGATAAAGCAGACCTAAATATTTCAAAACAGGGGTGTCAAACTCAATCGCACAAGGGGCCAAAATCCAAAACACACCGTAGGTCGCGGGACGAACAGGATAAACATTTAATGAACACTCTGTAACTAAAAATTTCAAAGTTTAAAAATGTAACTTTTTAACATAACTATGAACTGGATATTTAGCATATATAATAATGCTAGTGGGAATGCTTGTAAGCTGAATTTGGCCACTGAAGATGCTGGAATTGATTGCTGAAATCGCTGAAGCTGATAGTTGAAAACGCTGAATTTGATGGCTGAAAAAACACAGAAGGTGATGGCTGAAAACACTATAGCTGAAAACGGTGAAGCTGATGGCTGAAAAAAGCTGAAAACACTATAGCTGAAAACGCTAAAGCTGATAGCGGAAAACGCTGAAGTCAATAGCTGAAAAGACTGAAGCTAGTAGTTGAAAATGCTGAACCTGATAGCTGAAAACGCTGAAATTGATTGCCAGCTAAAATATTAGCAAAATGCCAAATTAGCCTAAAAAAACTTAGGTTAGCCAAAACAGCTAGCATGTAGCTGAAATATTAGCTAAACTCTAAAATAGCCTAAAAAAATTAAAAAGAAAATCTCAGTAAATGCCAAAGTAGTCCAAAAAGCTAGCAAAACGCCACATTTTAAAACTTTGTAACGTTTTGGCATAAATATTAATAATAAAAAGGCAGGAATATTATTCCAGAATAAATCAACTTAAAACTTAAATAACTTTCAATATTGTACTCTCCATAATATTACACAAGTTAGAAATAAGTGCAAAATAACATTAATAACAATAAAATAAAATGATTTGGAGGGCCGGATCGGCCCCCGGGCCTTGACTTTGACATGTGTTTTAAAATGATTGATTTGATGTGTTTGTATGAATGAAGGCTCTTGGAGAATGCACAGAATCCTGATCCAAACCCCATCAGATGAAGACACAGAATCCTGATCCAAACCCCATCAGATGAAGACACAGAATCCTCCTACATGACTCCTGTCATGAATGCATTCCTAATTTGTTTGTACACATGTAAGGACATTTAAAGACAGTCTAGTTACCATTTTCATTTGAAATTATTTTTTACTTTTCACCCTCCAGACTTTTCTCTCCTTCACTGACAGCACAGCAGTTCTGAGCTTTCTGCTCTTCATGTCCAGCTGCAGCTCAGTGGGTCAGAACCTTTGCTGAGTTCTGCTGCAGCCTCTTTATTCCAACAGTAAACCATCAGCAGGACAAACCATCAGATGGAGCCAGAGTTGATATTCTAAAGAACATTATAAAACAATAAATAAAAGGATCATTGATTGTAGTTTTCTTTTTGAAAAGTCTGAAAGTTTCTCCCTGTTCCTCCTCAGGATGGAGCTCTCATCTCTTCTTCAGGATCTTCATCTTTCGTCCTCTGGGAAGCTCCTCCCCTCTCGTGAAGTCCCTCCAATCACAGAGCTTCTGCCTCGCCTGCGGGAAAAGCTCATTGCAGCAGCTAACAAACAGTCTGAATCTCGCGCTCTGATTGGCCAACTGGAGCAACTTTTCTTGACTGCAGATCCTGATTGGCTCTTTCCTCCAATCAGGACGAACGAATGGGTGGGGCTTAAAGCTGAGTATGCCCATCTGATCAGAGCTCTGATTGGCTGCGCGGCTCTGCCTCTCTGCAGCAATGACTGCAGTTCCCTGAGCCCTGCAGCCTATCAGAGCGTGCCGAGCCAGGCCACAGCGGTGTGCTCCGCCCTCACAGCATTACTGCAAAACTATGGGAAAGGGGGAGGAGTCAAAGGACCTGCAGCACAGCTGTTGCATACTCTTGCTCCGCCCATCTATGTGTTTGCTGTCACACATTTCCAGGTGAGCTGATGAAGTGTCCCGAGGCTCTGAAGCCGTGTCACTCACATGGGTTGTGTTTGGTTTTTAGGAACAGGCATGGACCTCCTCCTCCTCCAGGGACGGGGCGCAGCGCCTGCAAACGGTGCTCCTCAAGGTAGGGGGCTGGAAAGACTCCGCCCACCTCCTAGTGGGGAGCAAAGAGGAGGAGCACGAAGGAATTCTAACAGGAGTTCTGGACATCCTGCAGCCTCAGATGAGCAAGTGAGACTCAGATTTATGAAGTAACAGCTGATAAAGGAGTAAAAGTTCCTCAGATACTTTCTGCACAACTGGAATTATTCAGGTCTAAGTCAGAAGATCAGAGTGTCATCAATATAAAAGAGAATTTTAGAGCTTTAACACATTTGTTGTTGATTAAATGTGAATGCAGTACAAATGACCCAATTACAAACCTTGTGGTACACCTTTGTTAAGACAGAAGTTAATTGTGTGATAGTCTGAAATCTATTTACTAGAACAAAGTCAGATTTGTCTAGATTTAATGACCCGATGTTCTCTTGAGCTCATTTCTAACTGGTTTTGTTTTGACAAATTATATGTTTATGGAGAGTAAAATATTGAAAGTTATTTAAGGTTTAGGTTGATTTATTCTGGAATAATATTCCTGCTTTTTATTATTCATAATTAAAAAGTTATTGTTTTACAGTTTTTAAAATTGTCATTCTGCTAGATTTATGGACTAATTTGGCATTTACTACGATTTTTTTAGGCTATTTTGGAGTTTAGCTAATATTTCAGATACATGCTAGCTGTTTTGGCTAATTTAGGCTTTTTTTTTGTTTTAAGGCTATTTTAAAGTTTAGCTATTTTTTCAGCTACATGCTAGCTGTCTATGGCTAACCTAAGTTTTTTTTTTTTTAGGCTAAATTGGCATTTAGCTAATGCTTTAGCTGGCTATCAGCTTCAATGTTTTTAGTTTGGAGTTTAGCTAATATTTCAGCTTCAGCTGTTTTGACTAACCTGTTTTTTTTAGGCTAATTTGGTATTTAGCTAATGTTTTAGCTGGCTATCTGCTTCATCGTTTAAGCTAATAACCTCAGTGATTTCAGCTTCAGTGTTTTTAGCTATCAATTTCAGCATCTTCAGCTTTCAGCACTATCATCTTCAGCGGTCAAATTCAGCTTACAGCATTCACACTAACATTATCACAGGTAATGCTATATATCTAGTTCATAATTATGTTAAAAAGTTACAGTTTTAAAGTTTTAAAACTGTAGTTTTAGAGTGTTCAGTAAATGGTTATCCTGTTCTGCCCGCGACCTAAGGTGTGTTTTGGAAATGGTTCATATTTTTTCTGAAGATACTTAATGTTTTTTTCCATCTTCTCTTGATATTTTTATCTGTTGTGAGATGTTCTAACTGTCCCGCCGTGCGTGTTGCAGAGATTCGTGGCAGCGCTGTGAGGCGGTGAAGCTGGTGTTCTCCTGGACTCTCCTGCAGGTCCGTTTCCTCTTCAGTCCAAACACAATCAGAGTTGGAGCTTTGAATGAATCTTAGCGTCACATGAAACACTTTGATGATCCTGTCTGTTCTACACACATGCACACAAACACTGAAGCCGTCCGCCGACTCGCGTTTCTTCAGCAGACTTTAGGCTCGTTAGAGGACTCCTGGATGTTAGGAGAAGAGTTGTTCAAATCCAAAAAATGAACTGCATCCACTGCTGCCTGCTTTGATTGTAGTTTGGATGATAGAAACACCTTCTTATTCTGAAACAATTTACCCTTAAATTTACTCTTTTTTGAGACAAAATGCAGAACTTTCCTTTAGAATGCCGTTTTGTGTATCATGGTGGGTGGTTATGGTGCAGTGGTAGAGTGGTTGACCGGATCAGTTCCTGCCTCGCCCACCCTCGTGTCGACATGTCCTTGGGCAAGACACTGAGCTCCACTTTGCTCCTTGTGCTTTTGGATTGGTGCCAGTGTAAAGACGCATCACACTGAACGCGATTGGTGTGTCGGAGCGTCCAGTTCTCATGTTGAGTCAGTGTCCAGACCACCAGAGGTACTGAGCTTCAGAGTGTCGGGCATGTCACGGCGGTCTGGCAGCAGCTCTTTCTGGGCATTGCATTGTGGCGCATCCAGAGTTCAAACATCAGAACTGTGGGGAACAATTTGTCGCGTTGATCATTCAGGAACTCAGCTTTGATGACATGAATCCAAAACCAACATGGAGGAGAATCTGATTGTTCTCCTCCTGGACTTTAGTATGGAGTCAATAAAAAAACAAAACACATCGTTCCCTCCTTAGACTAATGCAGGACAGCAAGTTGTCAAACTGGGTCATAGTGGTCCAGAAGTACCGCTGAAGGCGTCCATCATTCAGACGCAGGTCCTGCAGTAGATGGTGAAGCTCACCGTACTGGGAGAGTCTCTGAGTGATCTCAGGATCTCAGACATGGAGACATGGGGACATCCAGCGGGGAATTTGACACGTGTTGAAGGAGAGACAGTGGATGCTAATGTGACGTTATTATGGTGTTCAGTTTGAACGCAGCTTTAGGCTGTGGAGCCAACATCAGTGGACTTTGGGCCTTCAAGAAAGGTAGAAAAATGCTCTACAAATATCCACCATTTACCATTCTTAAATCTTTATTTGATCAAGTGTTTTTTTTTACATTTGATCGATGTCCTTCTGGTATCTATTGTTTATACCAGGCTTAGGAAACGCTGATCTAAAGTGATGAAATAAACTTTTTTTCAGGTGACCCGCCCCTCTCTGTCTCCACACCTCCACCGCCTGCTGCCCCCCTCCCTCCTTCTCAATGACGACTACAGGCCAGAGAACTGCATGCTGGGAGTTCGCTGTCTCCACCACATCGTTCTCCACACAGTAAGCCCCCTCAGCTAAATGCAGGGAAGGATATATTACTGACCCCCAGTGATGAAGGCGCGTTTGTGCTCAGGCCGCTGCAGATCTCCGTCACTTTAACCAAGCAGAGGTGGTGTACCAGGCTGTGTTCCAACATCTCTACACCAACCAGGCAGCCGTCATCCAGGTAACACACCTGCACGGCTTTAAACACACCCAGTCTGCAGCTGACGGCCCCCTCCTCCACAGCTCAGTCTCTCCTGCCTCCTGGACCTCCTGCTGGTACTGGAGAAGCCCCCCTCCTCCCCTGATCCCTCCTCCTCCCGCAGGAAGCCCTGTCGCCATGACGACGTCCTGCGCTTGATTCTTACTCACATGGAGGTGGAGCATAAGATGGCGCTGCGGCGTGTCTACGCCTCAGCTCTGCCTCTTTACATCGACAGGTGGGTTTAAGTTTTCAACCTTTCTGTTCTGGATCCTCAGATCTGTTTTTCATACAATAAAAGGAAAACTGTCATAATTTAAAAAATTAAAAGCATGATAACCGCGCAAAGAAATCCAGAAAGACAAAATTCACTTATTGTACTAGTGAAAAAACATTTTAGAAAAAGTTACTGCTCCCCATCCGGCTGAAGTTTTCAGCAGAGAACCGAAGCTGTTCCCACTAACCCCAAAATGCATGACTGGAGCTGGGATCCTAAAGGAACAGAAACACGATGGAACAACCACTGTGGATGCATTCAATGTTAGAATATGTTTAACAATTACAGTCAACTCCAGATTACAATATCATGTGTTCTTTATATTTATGAAAGAAACAAACCAAATATGACACGCCCCCAACAATCAAGACACTACCAACAAACAGACAGTCCTGCGTATGACCCCCAGTCAAACCCTAAATTCCACAGCTTTGCTAACAAAAAAATACATAAAATAAAATAAAGTCTTTCCAGCTTATGTGACCTTTGGCAGGCCACTTTGTCCGCTTTGCAAAACGCGTTCCCAGGAGGAAGAAAAAGATAATCCAGCTCATGGGAAACTGACAAAAATGGTAGAACGTGTCAAAGTCAAGTTCCAAGGTCAGGGACGAAATGAAACACCGCAGAGAAGAACCTCTATTTAGACTTTGGACTGAATCAGGATTTAGACTTTAGATTTTAAAATCAACTTTGCTTCATCATCTGGACAAAAAACAAGCGCTGTCCCTCTAAAACGTGTCAAAGTCAAGGCCCGGGGGCCGGATCCGGCCCTCCAGATCATTTGATTTTATTGTTATTAATGACCCGGAAACATATTTTTCAAATTAAATGAGACCTGACCAACAACAAGATACCTCTCTTAGCGATGCAGACAGTGCATCGTAAAATTGTGTTTCTTAATCATTTCTAGAATCTGGATAAAGTTTGTGCTTATGTGTAATGGAAACACAGCAGCTGGTGACCCAAATAGAGCAGCAGGTCAACATCAAAAAGTAAAACAACCATCAGGAAAACCAGCAGATTAGTTTATGTTTGACAAGGAGAGCGAGAAACCCTCTGGGTGCGTCTGTTCTGCGTTCAGGATGGGCGTGGCCGTGTGCAGACACCTGAAGCGGCTGGAGCGGGTGCTTCTGGGATACCTGGAAATCAGCGATTCGCCAGAGGAGACGAACCGTCTGAAGATCCTGGACGTGCTGCAGAAGACGATCAAAGCAGCATGGCCACGGTGATGCCAGGCTGCGAATGGACTTCACAATATGAAGCTCTGGTTGGTGCAGGACTCCGCCCACATTCCCACTTGTGTGTGTCTCCTCAGGATGGAGGCTCGCAGCCACGCCTTGCTGCTCTGCTTGCTGCGGCTGCTGGTGGACGTCTCCTCAGACCGTCAGCTGGGGGAATCGGTCCGACGGGAACTGATGGATCAGACCGCCACCTCCCTCCGGCTGCTGGACGCCTGCTCGCACGGACGTGTGCAGGTGAGCAACCTCAACCAATCAGAGGGCTGCCCTTTTGTTCTGACTCCTATCATGATGTCATGTGACATTGAAGCCAACATCTGAACACATTGATCATCCCAGACAGCAAGGCCAAGTGGACCCATATGGTTTAAAAGTGGCAGAGAATGTGGCCCCCACTGGGGCAGCTGTTTCTGCTCAGGTGGGGGCCCCAACCCTCATTGGCTTAAGTGGGAAATCAGTGGGTTGGCTTGCTACGCTAGCCAGCTGCGCAATGGACAGATTAGTATGCTAACAAGCATCGCTGTATCTAGCTAGGAAGCACCGCTGTAGCGAGCTAGCGAGCTCTGCTATAGCATGATAGCGAGCTCCGCTGTAGCGAACCTTATTGTATCTAACTAGCAAACTCCGCTGTATCGAGCTAGCGAGCTCCATTCTAGCGTGCTAGCAAGCTTCACTGTATCAAGCTTTGGGCTGTAACGAGTATCCGTGTGCTCGGGTATTCGGGATCTGCTTCAGAAAATTTCGAGTACGGATATTCGCGACGTCCAAGATCGCTGATTCGTGATCTTTATAAATGTAGTAAATTGTAGCAAAATATGATCATAATATCATCTTGGGAAGGATGTATTTTTGCTCTGAAATGCAGATTAATGTAGGATTTTAAGTTTACGAACTAAAATAAAACCGAAAGAGCCGCCGTACTGCCAACTGAAGTAAACACATCTTCGTGTCGGTGAAGCTTCCGGTTTTCAAAGTAAAACTAACGAGAGCTTTATTCTGTTCAGAAACTAAGACTGAAGTTCCGCTCACAGACATAACTTCTGTAAAAATGAATTAGCTTTAACATCAGAGCTTTAGCTCCAGTGTTTACATTCTTTTGGTTATGATAACTCTTCAACATTTGACGTAATTAACGAAACTCCAGTTTATTCTGAAGAAACAGCCTCGCTGCTGAAAGGTTGATGTAATCAACATGAATCAGCTGATTCTGCTGTGGATAAAAAGACTTTTTATAGGAGCTCTCCACCAATATGTGATACTTTGAGGATAGAAAACTGTGGAGAACATTTTCAGATTTTGTTGTTAAATGATCCAAAACAAAAGTGATTTTTATCATTTTATGTTGTTTTACTGGTGAACCAGAAGATTGACAAAAAAAATGTTTGAAATGACAAAATTTCTTTTTATCTGAATCTTTGTGTTTTTCAGTTTTGTTGATTCTGATCTCCTGTTCTAAATAAAGGTATAAATGATGATTAAATACAAATAATTTACATTTTCATCCATCCAGTAAATAGACACACACATAGCAATAAAAATAATAAAAAGTAAGAATCGTGGTTCAACTCGTGAATCCAATCAGATTGCCACCTAAGTGATGATCCACAGCCCTAGTCAAGCTAGCGAGCTCCATTGTATAGAGCTAGCAAGTTACATTGTAGCAAGGAAGCGAGCTCCGTTTTAGCGTTCTAGCGACCCTCGCTGTATCGAGCTAGGGAGCTCCGTTGTAGCATGATGGCGATCCTTAACAGAATAGCTGTTGATTAGGATTTAATTCTGGCCTAAAAGCTGCAGGAATCAAACCGTTTGAGCGCCCTCTACAGTGAGGCAGAGTCACCGCCTGCCTCACCCTCTGTCTTTGGTGCAGCTTCAGGACCGATCCAAACACTCAGCAAACAACAGACATGAAAATGAGGACATGTAATAACATCTATAAAAGTTTTAAATAAAACATGATGTTATCAGCATACACTGAGTTACTTAAAGACACGAGCAGTGTGTATGGGACTGCACAATCTGCTGAGGCAGAGGTCGACGCTGCACCACAGCCTACGCTGTAACTGAACTGGAAATGCACAAAGCACAGACATTGAAGGATAAAAAAGATTAGAATTAAACACATGAATGACATTTACAAAACAGATTACATGTTTATATTGTCATGCATTCCCTGACGGCAGGTGGGGCTCACCAGGAGCGGTCTGACAGTCAATCACAGCTCAGGACTTCCTGTCTGCTCGTTCCTGTTGGAGTGACCTTTACTGGACTCTGCAGCAGCATTACAGCAGCATTAGTTTGAGACACGATGAGCTCTTTGAGAAAATCCACCTGGAATGTCCTGGATTTTCACTCCCTCTGCTGTCTCAGCTCCTCCTCCAGCAGGTCGACAGCAGCTGCTGCAGCTCAGACGTCCTTGGTTGCCTGGCAGCGGCGATGGAGAAATGATGCAGCTGGACTGCCAGTCAGACAGCGGTGTGAAACCTGAAGAACGGACCTCAGCCCCCCGACACACACCGGGAGTTCCTCTGTGGCGGCGTTGGAGGCGGGCCACAGACTGGACAGGTGGTTCTCAAACGGCGTTTGATAATGTTAGCAGTTCCTAAAGGACGGAGGAACATGTGAAGTTTGCAGAAACACTGTTCCAGTTTGTACTTGTATTTATTGATCGAGCCTCAATGGTTTGGTCCTTTCAACATGTTAACGTTTGTGGATTTAATGTTTGACCACAACAATAAAAAGTTTTCAGTTCAGATCCTTTTTTAATCCACTTAAACCTTTACTCCTGAAAACATAAACCCTCCCTCTGAGGCTTTACACAAACTGGAGGATCATGGTCTTTGTAGTCACTGTTACTATTCTACATTTTCAAAGACATTGGCTTCCTTTTGCTAATTTACTCTCCTCCATTAAACTTTGATCAGGATTTTGAATTTAACTTTGAAGCGTAGAAGTAATTTTAAAGTTTTGTGAATGATTTCAGCTTCTAGTTTTCCTTTAGCTCACTGAGCTGTTAGCATTCCCACTCTGATCATTGTTTGATCCATTTCCAAATCCTTCCCAGTGGTCTTCTCATCATCAAAATCCAAAAGCCTGTGTTGTTTTCTAGAACATCGTCTCTGCAGTGCTCATCACCTCTCAGTTGTGGGTGGGACCGTTATCGCAGAGGAATCAAAAATTCCCAAAACATTTTGATCAAAGAAGAAAAATGTCTGATTTCATTTTCTGGCGGCAGCATTTTGACTCAGATTTGACCACGAGGGTTTTTATCTGTGCTTTCTGAGTATCATTGGTGGGTTTGTCAGTTTTTCTGACCTGATGCTGGCTGGCAGTGTGGAGATGAGATGCAGCTTCTTCTCTTTTGTTTCCCACTTCCTGTTGGAGCGCCTCCTTCCTCTGGGTATGTTTGTTTTCCACACCCGTCAGTGCCTGCTGCTCCAGCAGTTCTGGAATATAAATGCATATTTTTAGAAACAATCAAAACCTGTTAAAACATGAGAGCATGTGGTCGTTGAGTTACCTGCTCGCTGCGTGATAAGCTCCGCCTTCAGGGCAGCGAGTCTTCGCTCTCCCTCCCCGCTCTGAGCTCCTCGCCGCTCCTCCTGAAAGAGGAGTTTCTGATTCTGTTTCTTCTAAATGGAGGAGTAGCAGTGTGAGATTAGAGCTCTAACATCAGAAACAGGCCTGTCAAATCATCGCGTTAATCACGATTAATTCATTACAGACATTTAGCACGTTATTTATTTATTTTTTCAATTGCATTACTCTAACTTTTGCGATGGATGGTTACTTCCATGTTCTGCACAACTGGAGCAGCATCCCGCTCATTCCATGGTCATTTGAGAAAAATATGAATATTAAATAAATTATTAGAACTTCATTCCTATCATATTTTGAAATTTCAATTGTTTTTTACGAAGCAGACTGTGGCAGTGCATCATCTTGTTATGGTAACGGCTTCAGCGCGAGGTGCACACGCCGCTCCGGCTCCTTTTTGAGAAAGGTGATCGGTCATGAAGTTAAAAAAGAACATAGTTTTAGAGCGGGGAGTGTCAAACTCAATCACACAGGGGCCAGAATCCAAATCACACCTCAGGTCGAACAGGATAAACATTTATTGAACACTCTAAAACTGCATTTTTAAAACTTTAAAACTGTAACTTTCTAACATAATTATGAACTAGATATTAGGGCTGGGAATCACTGGGTACCTCATGATACGATACGATACGCGATACATGGCTCACGATATCGATAATATCGCGATACTGCGATAATTGGTAAAAATCCT
>NC_050524.1:25563076-25563363 GCF_002922805.2 Oryzias melastigma | reverse complement strand
ACTGAAGCTGATAGCCAGCTGAAATATTAGCTAAATGCTAAATTAGACTAAAAAAATTAAGTTAGTCAAAACAGCTAGCATGAAGCTGAAATATTAGCTAAACTCCAAAATGACCTAAAAAAATCTTAGTAAATGCCAAATCAGTCCAAAAATCTAGCAGAATGACAATTTTTAAAACTTTAAAACTTTAACTTTTTAACATAATTATGAATAATAAAAAGACAGGAATATTAATCCAGAATAAATCAACTTAAACCTTAAATAACTTTCAATATTTTACTCTCCAT
>NC_050524.1:25510117-25562962 GCF_002922805.2 Oryzias melastigma | reverse complement strand
TACTTGGTGAGAACCCATCGAGAATCGATCGCAGGACTAAATATCGCGATATATCGCAATATCGATATTTTGGCACACCCCTACTAGATATATAGCATTACCTGTGATAATGCTAGTGTGAATGCTGTAAGATGAATTTGGCCGCTGAAGATACTGAAGCTGATAGCCAGCTGAAATATTAGCTAAATGCTAAATTAGACTAAAAAAATTAAGTTAGTCAAAACAGCTGAAGCTGAAATATTAGCTAAACTCCAAACTGACCTAAAAAATCTCAGTAAATGCCAAATCAGTCCAAAAAGCTGCAGAATGACAATTTTTAAAACTTTAAAACTTTAACTTTTTAACATAATTATGAATAATAAAAAGGCAGGAATATTATTCCAGAATAAATCAACTTAAACCTTAAATAACTTTCAATATTTTACTCTCCATAAAACATATCTTGTCAAAATTATACAAGTTAGAAATCACAAGCCCAAGATCACATCAGGTCATTGATAAAAATCAAATAAAAGGATCTGGAGGCCCGGATCCTCTGACTTTGACACGTGTGTGTTTTGGAGGTGAAGTTCATCTCTTAGCACTTGTTTTTGTCCAGATGATGAAGCAAAGTTTATTTTAAAAACTCCAAAGTCTAAATAGTTCAAGTTCTAAGTGGTGTTTCATTTCGTCTATCTTTATTTCTTTTCTGTCTCATCTCAGTCTTTAAAATGAACAAATTCACCCAAACAGGTTAAAGTGAACTATAGAATCTCTCTCATGTCTTTTCTACTGTCTTGCTGTTGTGATAAACTGTGGAATTGGGTTTATTAACATTTAAACAATGGTATTAATGAGAAGTTTGTGTTCAATATTTTTTAGATTGCTCAGAAAAAACTTCCTTCTGTTTTTTGATGTGGTAAATTAGAGCACCTGATGTTTAATTGATTTTTAATTGATTTTGTTCAAGATTGAAAAATAAATTACCCCTCGGTGGTGTCAAAGTAAAGGCTGGTAGTTGTTTATAATAAAAAAATTAATAACCTTTTTAGTTTTATTTGAATCTTTTACTGCACCACAATGTCACAAATGTAATAAAATATCTAAAAATGAGGCTTTTTACAGTAATTATAGGTTAAAAATCACTGCTATTAAAAATGATTAATAATGAGGTCACGATTATTTAATTGTGCGAAAAAATTAATCACATGGCAGCACTAAACAGAAATGTTCCTGCTTTTGTCATCTTCAAAGCAGCGCCCGCTGCTGGTCAGGAGGTGTGGTCTTACCTGACAGGTGAGTGAGTCCAGACGCCTCTGAGCCTCCTGGCAGTCTGACAGCACGTCAGCCAGTCTGCACACAAACACACATGACACTCCCTCGGAGCTTCCTGCTCTGATCCAGGTGTTCTCCTCACCTGTCTGCTGCTGCGTCAGTCCTCATGGTCAGCTGCTGGAGCTCCTCCGTTCTCCTCCTCAGCATCTCTTCCACCTCCACAAGAGCCTGCTGCTCCTTCTGCCTGCTCCCCAGCAGCTGCTGCTCCTCCTCCTGGAGCGTCCTGCAGGTCAGGTCACAGCATGAGCTGACATGATGCCCTCCTCGTTGATGCCCGAGCTCAGACTCTGGGATTACCGGAGGTGCTTGGCGGCTTCCAGCAGACAGGTGGCGCTGTTCTGAACTCTGCTCTGCAGCTCAGCAGCCTGGAGGCAGTGCAGATGGATAGATGAAGCGGTCGGATGATGCTTTGTGTCAGCCTGTGTGTTTGTGTACCTGGTCTCTGGTGGCGTGCACGCAGCGCTGAGCCTCCAGCAGCCGGCGGTCAGCTTCTCGCAGCTCCGCTCGCCTCTTCAGCAGGGTTTTCTCCACACACTCCACCTCATCGCAGACCTGCAGCACACTCCTGCACACACACACTCCGCCTCAGGGGGGAACACCCGAGCTCTGTTTCTGCTGTCAGCCGCTGGTGGCTGTTAGCAGAGAACAGGCCGTCCAATGGCCACGCCCCTTTTGAGTGCAGATTGAAATAAACTAGTCACAGCTCATCAGAACTTTCAATGTACTCTTAAATCGACTAGTTGTTCTAGTGAGCCTCATGTGGATATTTTTTCCCTTTATTGTGGCTCTAAAGAAAAATGCCAACGATTCAAATGAATCATCGATCAGTTATTTCAGTTTTGCCATTTCTGTTTAGATTTTAAATGTTTCAAACCACAGAGCAAAATGATGCCATTAAAATTCTGTAGAAATGTTGTTTTAATTGGGTTTTTATCGTACTGTTAGTTAAATAGAAATCTCCACAATTCTTATTTTTTGGGGAAAATTACTCAAAATTAGTTCAATAATGGTGGTGCACCAAAATCCTAAAGTTAAAAAGCATCAGGTTTGGCTGTCTTGGATTTTATTTTGAAGTTACTCTGCTGCAGCAGCAGGATCTTAATTGGTGTATATCAAATCTATTTTTTAAATGATTTTTAATGATCATGAAAACATAAATAGTGTGGATTTTTTTAAACAATAACGTGAGACTTTCTGACTCACGCTGGATTTTGATCTGTAAGAAACTGGACCAAATGGCTCTTTTAAAGGTTGCAGACTCCTGCTGTAGCGAGGTTTCTCCATCGATATTCTGGGCCATCAAAATGTTTAGTCTCAAAATTACAAACACTAATATATACGATAGTTGCCGTTTGAAAATCAAGGATTAAAGAATTCAGAGAGAAACTGTGAAAGGTTTAAACGCTTCATACTATGATGAACAGAAAACCTTCCAAACAAAAGTGAGCTGAACAGGATGAGAGTCTACAGTTACCCATGTCGTCGGTGCTGCTGCTCTGAGGCTTCCAGTCTCAGCTTCTTCTTCTTCTCTCGTCTTTTGTGTTCACAGCTGTCGGCACACACCTGCTGACAGACACACACACTCCAGATTTTATCCTCAAAACATTGTGTTTCTGTCAAAAGGAGAATTTTCATAACTAAAGATGTCAGCAAATCTCTGAAAATACAAGCATGAATCCGAGCTGGACGTGTAAACGCTGATGACACCCTCTGGATTCTGAGTGGAGAAAATGAGGCAAAGCTTGAAGTTCTGTTGGGTTCAGATCATCTGACAATGCAAAATCCGGTTCCTAAGAAGGAGCTAATCGGTGCCTCGACGGCTCAAAGAGGGACTCCAACCTCGGACACGGAGCGTGCACTCCCTGAGAGGCAGGACTCTGAGCTGGTGTGGGACGCCTGGGGCTCTGAAACCCAACTCCTTGAGAAGGTCTTGACCCTTCCACTGTGGGGTCTCCAATAGAGAGCCACAGAGTTAGTCAGCCCTACGGCCCAGCTTCCCTTACCAGAGGCTGTCCAGTCTCTGTACAACCAGAGCGGACGGTTGGTTTGCATTTCCAACAGTAAATTTCCCGTCCATGTTGAACTCTAGCAGCGATGCTTTTTGTTCATAATTTTATGGACAAAAGCGAGGATAAACGTAATTACTTAGAATTTACTTAACTTCTAACTAGTTAGAACCGGATCCCTGCTGTGGTGGAGCGTGAGCACCTGAGTCTGCAGCAGCTCCATCCTGTAGTTCAGGGCTCTCAGCTGCTCTGCTGTCAGCTGATCCGCATCGCTCATGGACCTCCTGAGCTGCCGTACTCTTCTGTTGAGGTGGCCGAGTCTCCTCTGATGGTCATCGGCCAGCGAGTCCATCTGAAGGGCAGACGGCAGAGGTGTGAGGTCAGGCGGTGGGGGCTCTGTGTTCAGCCCAACATCAGACCTGCTGCTGCAGAACGTCTCGCTCCTGCTGGACAGCCTGAAGTTCAGCACGACTCCGCTCCAGCTCCACCTCCTGCAGGAAAAACCCCCATCAGGGACAGTTACAGAGATCTGCAAGTCTGACCGTCTGCAGAGTCAGAGACATCCTGGAGATCAACTCAAACTCAGCTTTACAGCAAATTTACAGGAAAGAAAAGTATGCAAACAAAAAAAAGTTATTCTGCAAATAACAAGAAATGCAGCTACAAATAAAAGAAACAGAAACGAATAACATAACATAAACATTTCTGCAAATAAAAGAAAAAATTCAACAAATAAAATAAACATTTCTGCAAAAAAACACTGCAACAAATAAACCCTGCAGCACATAAAATAACTCCTGTTGCAAATATAAAAACCCTGCTGCAAAAAGAAACAACCACAAATGAAAGAAACACAGCTGCAAATATAAAACACAGCTGCAAATATAAAATTGATTAGGCAAACAAAAGAAATGGTAAAAAGTAGGTGCAAATAGAAAAGCTAAAATTGAAGTGGATTATCCGGGATGGTTTCTGCTGATGTACCGCTGTGAGAAGGAGAAAAAAAACAGGAGTACGAATCAGAAAACAAACAAATCTTCACGAAGTTAAGTGAACATACAAAGTGTTCAATGTCACTATGTGTACTTTTTAATGTTCTTTGGTTTGACCCTGTAGCCCCAGGTGTGAAGGTAAACTGGAGGATGCTGGTTTATTGTTAGCTTTGGCTAACATGGAGAAACCCAGTGTGTACAAAGACCAGTAATGAGAGGAGAACGTTTCACGTGTTCAAGAACATGCTAAATGTGGGTTCTTGAAAACGTGTATAGCCCATGGTGTTTGAACTCAGACATTAACGGCAGAGACATCCAGAATGATCTTGATTAGGAAAAGCAAAAGCAAAAACACAGTGAGACTGATTCACAAGATGACAGTTAAAGCTTCACTGCAGCGTGTTCCAAAAGCTTGGAGAATGCGGGCATCGATCCCGCTACCTCTCGCATGCTAAGCGAGCGCTCTACCATCTGAGCTAATTCCCCTGGAGAGCCCAGAAACTGACACCTCCGGCTGGAACCCTGCACCCCCACTTCTCCATGACCCCCCCTCTCATGTCTCACGGGGAGCTGCTGTGACATCATCCTAAGATCTCTATTGAGAGAATTCTGTTAATTAACTGCCTTAACAGAATTCTCTTCAAAACAAAGCCATTACACCACAACAATCAGACACAGCAGTTCGTTTAAATGTGATCAGATGAATTCAGGCTCATTTAAACAACTTTTAACCTGATGCACATTGTTTTTCACTGTTTTGCCTACAATATATGTGACATAAAGACTTCCTAGCCATCATCTTCCCAGCCGTAGTCGTAGCAGCAAAAAGTGTTGAACCTGGCCTTCTGACAGACTTTCAAAATCAATCAGCATAATAATAATTTTGGACAAGTTAAAATCCTGGTAAACCGCAGAACCTCCATCCTTCTCTTCCCGTGCTGGCTGATCTTTTTGTGTTTGTTGCACTAAGGTGGATTTCTGCAGTAACTTTATCACCATCCACATTGTTTCCCAGGAGCACGACTTGCCAGAATCTCTGTCTGTGACCCACCAGTGTCCCTCAAAATGTGCACAGCATGTTCATCCGTGCGCTTGCTGCTCCTGCGACAGCAAGAAATGATCAGTCAATCAAGCAGACTTCCCAAAGTTGTGCAAAAACATTTTTACAGACTTTGAAAGAATGAATGAACTTTATTTATATGGCACTTCCCAACTGATGACAGCATACAAAAGTGCCTCACAATAAAAGAAAGAGGACAGCTTAAAAAATGGACAAATTGGGAACAAAATATAAAAAACAGAATAAAATTACAAAAGCAGTCTGCAGTAAAATACATATAAGATACATAAGAATATAATAAAAATATAAAATAAAATAGAATAAAATGCCACCAGCTACTGAGTATTAAAAGCCATTCTAAAATGTTTTCAAATAACCTTTATTACTGTTAAGGTCTGACATCATGCAGTTCTGCTAGAATACTATTCTATGACTGGGCACGGTCACCCCAGCGTTTCTGTGGTGACCTGGGCACCTCAAGCAGAAACTGATCAGTAGACCTTAAACTCTGGAATGGCTACGGACAGTTGAGTAAACTGGGGCGAGACCATGAAGAGCTTTGAAAACAAACAGTAAAAGTTTAAGCTGAATTCTAAAATGAACAGGGAGCCAGTGAAGAGACTTGAGAACCGGGGTGATGTGTTCTCGTCTGGATGCTCCACTTAACAGTCATGCTGCTGCATTCTGGACTAACTGGAGACGGTTGAGTGATCGCTGAGTGACGCCAAAGTAAAGAGAGTTACAGTAATCTATGCGGGAGGTGATCACGCCGTGGATGGATGTTTCTAGATCACTGCAGCTCAGAGATGGTTTAGCTTTAGCTAAAAGGTGCAGGTGATAAAGACTCATTTTGACAACATCGTCAATCTGTTTATCATATTTAAAACAGCTGTCAAAGATAACCCCCAGATTTCTGACAGTGGTGGAGTCAGCTATAGAGGTTTCACCGAAAACAATGCTCTCCGTCTTTGACTCGTTCAAATATAGAAAATTCTGGCTCAGCCACTGCTTTACGTCCTGGAGGCGTTCTGTTAAAACGTTTTGTGAAGTATTCTTTCCTGAACTGAGGGGCAGATATATCTGCAGATCATCAATGGAATGACACGTCATGCAGCACAATGATGGAACTAAGAGGCAGCAGATATAAAGAAAAAAGGTCAGGACCAAAGATAGAGCCTTGAGGTACCCCACAGGAGAGAGGAGCCACAGAGGAGGAGGCCTCACCAATTCTAACAGGAAAGCTTCTCCCTGTTAAGTAGGACTTGAACCAGTTAAGTGCAGCGCTGTGAATGCCGATGCACGTTCCAGTCGAGACAGCAGGACTGCATGGTCCACTGTGTCAACAGGAATATTGAAGTCCCCCCCAAAGTCCCCGCCGTGAGGTCCAATAGCACCAGAACCACAGGCTGTTTGGCATCAACAGACACGGCAATGTCATTATGGACCTTCAGAAGGGCGGACTCTGTGCTGTGCTGAGATCTAAAACCTGACTTAAACTTCTCGACAATAAAATTGTATTCTAAAAAGGACTGCAGCTGCTTTAAAACAACTTTTTCTAATAACTTTGATAAAAAAGACAAATGAGAAACAGGTCTAAAATTAGATAAAACAGAGATGAGGTTCTTTAAGAAGAGGCTTAACCACAGCATGTTTAAAAGCAGATGGAACCACTCCAGAGCTTAAAGAAGTGTTGATGAAGTTCTGTAGACCCGGCCCTACAGTATCAAAACTTTCTTTCAGAATTTTAGCAGGAATCACATCAAGACTGCAGTTTGTGGGTTTAAGCGACCTGACAATTTCAGAAAGAGCAGGAAGAGAGATCAACTCAGAATGATCAAGCACATCAGAAACAACAGGTACTATTGCAAAGTCTCTGTTAACATCTGGAGTTATGATCTGTCTGACAGAATGAACTATATCAATATAGAAATAAAGAAAACTCTCCCAGGTGGCCGTGAGGCGTCTGTGATGGCTGAGGGCTGTGGATTTACACGGGTATTTACTGCTTGAATGAATTAAAAGGGACTCCATCCATACGTCAAATCGGAGTCCCTGATTGATCAAAGTAGAACTAGTGTGAATTTCAACACACGCTGAATGCCCGCGTGTTTTGTATGAAACTTGAGTAGCGACGCGTGAGCGTGAGAGTTTTGAACACGGAAGCACAGAATACGCATTTACATCGATATTTCAGTGGAAATGGTCACTTGAATGTAGGTTGCTGAGGTCGATGTGAGCGCAGCTTTACAACAGCACTCAGACACAACAACACAAAGGACACAAGACCAACTATAGTTCAGTAAAGGAAAGTCAGTGAGCTGTTGGAGAAAAAAATAAAGTTTCACATTCAAAGAGGCAGGTTTGAACTCATAGATGTTAACGGCAGAGACATCCAGAATGATCTTGATTAGGAAAAGCAAAAGCAAAAACACAGTGAGACTGATTCACAAGATGACAGTTAAAGCTTCACTGCAGCGTGTTCCAAAAGCTTGGAGAATGCGGGCATCGATCCCGCTACCTCTCGCATGCTAAGCGAGCGCTCTACCATCTGAGCTAATTCCCCTGGAGAGCCCAGAAACTGACACCTCCGGCTGGAAGCCTGCACCCCCACTTCTCCATGACCCCCCCCTCTCATGTCTCAGTTTTGACAGCGTGAGAGAACATCTGGTACTGACCAGCTTCTGCCGACAGAGTCCGTGTCTGCTCTGCCTCTGCAGCTCCTGCTCCAGCCTCCAGTTCTGGTCTTGCTTCAGTTGGACCTGTAGTCTGGGTTTGTGATCCAAGCTGTCTGCAAGTCTGACACACACATTTGAGTTTACAGAAGCAGAGAAATCAAACATAAAAAAGGAAACTCACCGGTCCTCTCCAGCTGTAATCTGGTCCGGTTTGGTCCTGTTATACTGTGCTTGGTTCTGGACTAGCTGGGCCTGAAGTCGCTGAACTTCCTCTCGAAAAGAGCAGATCTCCTGCGGGACAAAGCCCCATGTAGAGCTCCGTTCAGTACAAATGGCTCCATCTACTGGACAAACATGGTGAACATGGACCTGTGTGTGTCTGTGCTCCAGCTGCCTGCAGCGTCTCCGAGCCTCCTCCAGGTGGAGCCGCAGAGTCTGGTTTTCAGACTGCAGGCTGTCCACTTGCTGCTGAGAGGACTGAGCCTGAAACACACAAACACAATGATCACACGCACGACAATCATATGCACAATGTTCAAATGCACGATGTTAAAAAGCACAACTTTCAATGTGTATTCAGACTGGACACATTTGGTCCGCTTAAAGTGAACCAGAGCTCGTTTCCTCTGATAATGTGGAACAACGTTTCGGTCTGAATGCGCATAAACAAATCCTGGTCCTGGACCAGGAACTGTTCTCGGACTCATTTTCGGTTTGTTTCTAATGGGACTGAACTTTGTTTCGCTCTGAGATTCCTCAGTCTGAATACAATCCGTTTCGATACTGGAACAACTGAACCAAAATGGCCACCATAGCCGCCGGTAAACACGTTAGGAATGAGAGGATCGGTGAGCCGTGGACAAATGTGAAGCATGGATTGTCGTGTTAGTAAGAAAGGAGTGACTGGTCAAACTTTTTACTTGTTAGATCTTCATTTTAACACAGCTAAAAACACTAATTACTGGCCTTTCTGTCTCGTTATGTGGGACGCCTGGGGAGCTGCCGTGATGTCATCCTAAAATCTGTATGGTAGTTCCTTAAAGGGGAAGTTTTGCTAATATTTCAGCTACATGCTAGCTACTGTTGGTATTTTACTATTTTTTCAGTTTTTAGGCAAATTTGGAGTTTAGCTAATATTTCAGCTCCATGCTAGCAACTTTTGCTTATTTAGCGTTTTTTCAGTTTTTTGGGGAAAATTTGGAGTTTAACTAATATTTAAGCTACATGCTAGCTATTTTTAATAATTTGGTATTTTTTCAGTTTTTTTAGGAAAATTTGGAGTGTAGCTAATATTTCAGCTGCATGCTCGCTGTTTTCTCTATTTTAGCATTTTTTCAGATTTTTTTAGGCAAAGTTTGAGTTTAGCTCATATTTCAGCTGCATACTTGCTATTTTTAATAATTTATGATTTTTTTTATTTTTATTTTTTGGAAAATTTTGAGTTTTGCTAATATTTCAGCTGTATTGTACCTACAGTATTTTTATATGAATATTAGCATTTTTCACTTTTAGGCAAATTTGGAGTTTAGCTAATATTTATGCTACATGCTAGCAATTTCCACCAATTTGGCATTTATTCAGGTTTTTTAGGCAAATTTTGAGTTTTGCTAATATTTCGGCTGCATGCTAGCTATTCTCTTTCATATGAGCATTTTTTCAGTTTTTTAGGTAAATTTGGAGTTAAGCTAATATTCCAGCTACATGCTAACTATTTTTGTTAACTTAGATTTTTCCATTTTTTTAAGGAAAATTTAGAGTTTAGCTAATATTTCAGCTGCATGCTATCTATTTTACCAATATTAGCTTTTTTATTTTTTTAGGCAAATTTTGAGTTTCGCTAATATTTAAACTGCATGTTAGATACTTTTACTAATTTAGTATTTTTTCAGTTTTTTAAGGGAAATTTGGAGTTTAGCTTATATTTCAGCTGCACCCTCACTATTTTTGCCAATTTAAGATTTTATTAGTTTTTTTTTGGTAAATTTAAAGTTTAGCTAATATCTCAGCTGCATGCTAGCTATTTTTGCTAATTTAATATTTTTTTTAAGTAAAATTTGGAGTTTAGCTAATATTTCTGCTGCATGCTAGCTATTTTACCAATATTAGCATTTTTCTTTTTTTTTTTGGCAAATTTGGAGTTTCCCTAATATTTAAGCTATATGATAGCTATTTTTGCCAATTAAAATTTGTTTTTATTTTTTGGGGCAAATTTAAAGTTTAGCTAATATCTCAGCTGCCTGCTAGCTATTTTTGCTAATCTAGCATTTTTTCATTTTTTTAGGAAAATTTGGAGTTAAGCTAATATTTAAGCTGCATGCTAGCTATTTCTGCAAATTTAGGATTGTTTCCAGTTTTATAGGCAAATTTGGAGTGTAGCTCATATTTAAGCTACTTAGCTATTTATTTTTTTACTAATTAAGCCTTTTTTATTTTTTTAGGAAAATTTAGAGTTTAACAAATATTTCAACTGCATGCTAGCTATTTTACCAATATTAGCATTTTTTGAGTTTTTAGGCAAATTTTGAGTGAAGCTAATATTTAAGCTACATGCTTGTTATTTTTAATAATTTTGCATTTTTTCAGTTTTTTATGAAAATTTGAAGTCTAGCTAATATTTAAACTACATGCTAGCTATTTTTACGAATTTATCCTTTTCCAGTTTTTTTGGCAAGTGTTGAGTTTAGCTTATATTTCAGCTGCATGATAGCTATATTTACCAATTTAAATTTTTTTTAGTTTTTTTGGCATATTTAAAGTTTAGCTAATATTTCAGCTGCATGCTAGCTATTTTTAATAATTAAGCATTTTTTTTGTTTTTTAGGAATATTTGAAATTTAGCTAATATTTCAGCTGTATGCTAGCTATTTTTGCTAATCTTAATTGTTTTAAGTTTTTAGAAAAATTTGGAGTTTAGCTAACATTTAAGATACAGGCTGGCTATTTTCACTAATTTAGCCTTTTTCAGTTTTTTAGGCAAATTTAAAATTTGGCTAATATCACAGCTGCATGCTAGCAATTTTTGCTAATTTTGCATTTTTTTAGGAAAATTTGGAGTTTAGGTAATATGTTTCAGCTGCATTCCAGCTATTTTTGCATTTTTTTCTGTTTTTAGTTAAATTTGGAGTTAAGCAATTATTTCAGCTGCGTGCTAGCTATTTTTGCTAATTTAGGATTGTTTCCAGTTTTTTAGGCAAATTTGGAGTTAAGCTAATATTTAAGCTACATAATAGCTATTTTCACTAATTTAGCCTTTTTCATTTTTTGACAAATTTAGTTTAACAAATATTTCAGCTGCATACTAGCTATTTTATCAATATTAGCATTTTTTTCAGTTTTTGGGCATATTTTTGAGTGAAGCTAATATTTCAGCTGCATGCTAGCTATTTTTGCTAATCTATGATTGTTTTCAGTTTTTTAGGCAAATTTGGAGTTTAGGTAATATTTAAGAACATGCTAGCTATTTTCACTAATTTAGTCTTTTTTAATTATTTTTGGCAAATTTTGAGTTTAGCTAATATTTCAGCTTCATGCTTCCTCCAATATTTTTTATCAATATTAGTATTTTTTAAGTTTTTTAGGCAAATTTTGAGATTAGCTAATATTCCAGTTACATGAAAGCTATTTTTTTCTAATTTTTGATATATATATATATATTTTTAGGCAAATTAAGAGTTTAGCTAATTTTTTAGCTGCATGCTAAGATGACAGTTAAAATCGATCACTGCACTCCATGTTCTAAAAAGCTTGGAGAATGCGGGCATCGATCCCGCTACCTCTCGCATGCTAAGCGAGCGCTCTACCATCTGAGCTAATTCCCCTGCTGCGCCACCCATCCCCCCGCTCCTCTATCAGCTCACTGCAGCCTGAGCAGATCAGTGTCAGCAGGAAATAGTTCAAACTGTAGGGGGGGGGGGGGATGTCCTGTCACTCTGACCTTCTTATATACAGTCTATGCTAATATTAAAGCTACATACCTGCTATTTTCATAAATTTATCCTTTTCCAGTTTTTTTGGCAAATGTTGAGTTTAGCTTATGTTTCAGCTGCATGATAGATATATTTGCTTATTTTACATTTTTTCAGGTTTTTTGGCATATTTAAAGTTTAGCAAATATGTCAGCCTCATGCTAGATATTTTTAATAATTTGGCATTTTTTTGTTTGTTTTTTTAGAAAAATTTGGAGTTTAGCTAATATTTGAGCTACAGGCTAGCTATTTTCACTAATTTAGCCTTTTTCAGTTTTTTAGGCAAATTTAAAGTTTGGCTAATATCTCAGCTGCATGCTAGCAATTTTTGCTAATTTTGCATTTTTTAATTCCGCTTTTTAGGTAAATTTTGAGTATAGCTAATGTTAGCTGCATTCCAGCTATTTTTCCAATATTAGCATTTTTTTAGTTTTTAGGCACATTTTTGAGTGAAGCTAATATTTCAGCTGCATGCTAGCTATTTTTACAAATCTATTATTCTTTTCAGTTTTTTAGGCAAATTTGGAGTTTAGGTTATATTTAAGCTACATGCTAGCTATTTTCACTATTTTAGCCTTTTTCAATTTTTTAGGCAAATTTTTAGTTTAGCTAATTTTTCAGCTTCATGCTTCCTCCGATATTTTTTATCAATATTAGCATTTTTTAGGCAAAATTTGAGATTAGCTAATATTCCAGTTGCATGCAAGCTATTTTTGCTAATTTTTTATTTTTTTTAAGGCAAATTTAGAGTTTAGCTAATTTTTTAGCTACATACTAACTACTTTTACTAATTTAGCATCTTTCAGCTTTTAGGAAAATTTTGAGTTAACCTAATATTCCAGCTGCATGCTAGCTATTTTTGCTTATTTAGCATTTTTTCTTTTGTTGGGGGAGGGGGGGGTGATTTGTTGTTTAGCTAATATTTCAGCTGCATGCTAGCTATTTTTATTAATTTGGGATTCTTTTCAGTTTTTTAGGCATGTTTGGAGTTTAGTTAATATTGAAGCTACATGGTCCCTATTTTCAATAATTTAGTATTTTTCAGTTTTTTTAGACAAATTTGGGGTGTAGCTAATATTTCAGGTGCATGCCAGTTATTTTTGCTAATTTAGAGGTTTTTTAGGCTTTTTTAGGCAATTAACTAATATTTTAGCTGGCTATAAGCTTTAGCGTTTTCAGTTTTCAGCTTTAAAAGCCAATTTCAGCTTACAGCATTCACACTAGCATTTTCGCAGGTAATGGTTTATATCTAGTTTTAAGTTAGTTTAAAGCTAATGATGGTTAAGATGTGTGCTTTTCATCCAGTTTGCCCATGACCCGACTAGTCAACTAATCAGAATAAATAATCAGTGATTTGTCAATTATTAAAATATTTCCTTGTGGCCGCACTAATTTGTACACATAACATATATGACATTCTTATGCCCAACATTCACACCTTTAATGTTCAAAAGCACAACGTTCATAGCAGAGACATCTAGAATGATCTTGATTAGAAAGGGCTAAAGCAAAAACACAGTGAGACTGATTCACAAGATGACAGTTAAAGCTTCACCGCAGCAGCATGTTCCAAAAGCTTGGAGAATGCGGGCATCGATACCGCTACCTCTCGCATGCTAAGCGAGCGCTCTACCATCTGAGCTAATTCCCCTGCTGCACCACCCATCCCCCGCTCCTCTATTACCTCACTGCAGCCTGAGCAGATCAGTGTCAGCAGGAAATAGTTCAAACTGTGTGTGTGTGTGTGGGGGGGGGGTGTCCTGTCACTCTGACCTTCTTATATAAGGTCTATGCTCTGACCTTATTTACATTTTGAAAGCAATTGTAGGCTATTTATTGTATTTATGTATGGCAATGCTGTCAATACACTTCAGTTTTGTTAGAATTTCTGCAGTTAATTTAGCACAGCAATAAATGTAGTATTTTAAACTAAAATATATCCTTTTTAATGAATCTGAATCTTTTCATAATTCTTGGCAGCAATATCCTTTTTTATTTTTAACTCCAACTGAACATCCTTAGCTAATGTAGCATTATGAGGCATGGTGGTGGAAATATCATACTTTGGGACTGCTCTCTGCATCCATATGAAGAAAAAAAGACTACAGCAACTGAACCATGAATGGTTCTAAAAACCGTCTTACATCAGAAAAAACATTGAAAGCATTGGTTTTCTTCTTTTTCTGAAGTTAAGCTTCAGTGAGCAGCTAGAACATAAACAGAACACAATCAGCTTCTGTATCTGTGTTTCATTTCACGGCAGGTTCGCTCTTCTGAGCTGCTCTATAGGCGGAAACTCCCTCTTGTGGTGAAACAGAAGACTACACCTTTTATGCCAAGTACTGTGTCTTATTAGTAGAAGAATAACTCATTTTATAAACAAATTACCGAAGTTAGGCCGAACATTATGGGGTGGAGGGTCGACTAATTTGTCAGTATTAATTTACCTTACAAAAGGAGAGGAATATAAATGCTGGTCGCTACAATAAGTTGAATAAAGCATCAGTTCAGAGAGAAAGTTTATCCATTACTGCTTGTTTTGTCCAGATAATGAAGGAAAAATGTGTTTTAAAGAAGCCTGCGCAGTGATATCGAACGTTTGGTCTGTGTGACCGGAACTTCTTTTTTAGGTGTGGTTTATCACTTTTTAATCCACACCCAGCAGCCAATCAGAATCGAGTATTCACCCGGACCATGGTGTAATATTTATTAATTGCGCTCAGGCATCCTGCCGTTAAGCTGTAAGATCAGCGTAATAAGACTCCATCTAAAATAAACTTTTTTTACATTCTGTGATTGATATTTTATCAAATTAAAGAGAAAATATTGCATTTATTTGTAGTTTTTCGAGAAAGCCAATTTTCTATTTTAATAAATAAGGTCTGTATGACGGCTGTAATGAAGCAGCAGCGCATCTGCTGCTTCATTCTTGTTGTTTATTGTCGTCTAAAAATTGCAGAAGCTCTGTGGTTCTCCATGGAAGTCCCGCCCCCAACACCGCACGAGGGAAACAGTTCAGAGAAGAAAGACACACCTCCACCTGTGAGCAGCCGACCTGAAATCCAGCTGGATCAACCTTCTCCCAAAAAATTGTTTTATTATTTTTCACAAGCATAATAAAGAAAGTTTATGAGAAGAAAGGAAAAAGCTGGGGAAAAAGAAAAACACAGTTCCAGGAAGAATGTCAAACAGACAGCAGTCGCTCTTAGGACAGAAATTCTTCTTTTTTGGGCTGCCTGGTGTGACTTTAGCCTGGATTTCTTAGTAATTGGATTCAAAATAATGTGTTGATTAGTTTGTTGACAAATTTTATTCTTGTTATTTTTATAAAATGACACCTAAAACTTTCACTCTATGCTGTCCAAACAGTTCTTTAAACATTTTTGGGGTTTCCACAGCAAAATGAATCCCACCGTTCCAGATGGAATTTTCTGCTTTTGTGTGATTTTATGTCTAGTGTGTGAATACAACATGGAAAAATGACTAAATAAAGGTAGTGTCACATAAATGCGGTTGTGCTGATTAAAATGATACCAAATAAGCAGCAGGTAGTCTTTCAAATTGAAAATAGGGAAGTAAATGAAAAAAAAGAGTTTTAGACACAAGGTTTCAATGGGTTCAAAATAAATGTTCTAAATTTACAATTGTGCGTGTTATTTCATGTTATGATAATCTGCAGATAATAAGTGGCTGGCCATTACTGTAACTAAAAAAAAAAAGTTAATAGCGATTCATTTTTTTGCGATTAATTGGTTAATTTTTAATCGAATCCCTGCCCTAATATAAACATTTTCCGCTTCACTTTTAACAGTAGAATGTCATATTTTACAATTCCATAAATAAAAAACCCACAAGTACCAGGAAAGAGAAAATTCTAACTTTCAAATTCTATATTCTATGAGAAAATAGCCATTTTGGATCATCCAAGATGAGATCCCAGGCCGCTATTACTGCATTCTTAATACAAGAGGGATTAGACATTATTTCATTCAGACTCAGTTCAAGAGACACAAAAACATTTCCAAACATGTATTTTTGCTCTGAAATGCAGATTAATGTAGGATTTTAAGTTTACAAACTAAAATAAAACCGAAAGAGCCGCCGTACTTCCACCAGAAGTAAACACATCTTCGTGTCGGTGAAGCTTCCGGTTTTCAAAGTAAAACTAGCGAGAGTTTTATTCTGTTCAGAAACTGAGACTGAAGTTCTGTTCTCAGACATAACTTCTGAAAAAATGAATCAGCTTTAACATCGGAGCTTTTCCACATTCTTTTGGTTATGATAACTCTTCAACATTTGACGTAATTAACGAAACTCCAGTTTATTCTGAAGAAACAGCCTCGCTGCTGAAAGGAGGATGTAATCAATGTGGATCAGCTGATTCTGCTGTGGAGAAAATAGTTTTCATATGGGTTCTCCACCAACATGTGATGATTAGAACGTCAAATATTGAAGAACTTTGAGTTGTGGTCCGATTCGTGAATCGTTGAGCTTGATTCATGAACCGAATCGGATCACCACCTAAGCAGTGATCCACAGCCCTACCTGTGAGTTTATGAAGATGTTCATTCAGAATGTATGTTTAGGTTGACCAAATGTTAGCATTAGCCGTCCTATGGGAAATTCCATTATACATTAGCATCAAGCTACTGGACTCCATATTTATGTGCTACATCAATCTATATTTTTATGAATCGATTATTGATCTATTAGGCTTAAATTGATTCAAATGGCTAAATGGATCTTATCAACCCAGCCCGAATGGTAATGGTGAATAAACTCTTCTTCTTTTGTTATACCTGTTGTCTAAGCTCTCCGAGGTACTTCTCAAATCCACAGATTACTCCCTCCAAATCCCTCTTTAGAATCTCGTTCGCCAAAATCTGACCTGCAGGAAGAGGATATCATGTCACTGACACCAATCACAGAGCTGCTCTCAGAGCGCCGCTCTCTGATTGGTTGTTCTCTCCTCACCATCAGTCAGCAGCTGCTCCAGCTCTTTAATTTCCTGTGTTTCCATGGCGATGCGGGACAGCAGGCCGTTGAGTCGACCCTCTAGCTCGCTTCGCCTCTTGCTCATTATGTTTATCGACGGCACAGTCACAGGACCCTGAAAGGGGGACAGCCAATCAGAACACTGCATATGGTGATTGCTGCAATCGTTTAAAAATCCTATTTAAAAAACAAAACAAAAAAAATATTTTCCATTATTATTTATTATCATTTTTATCACTAAAATGGTAAGACTGCTCATGTGAGAGTGCACCCCCCATCTCTCAGCAGCAATAGAATATTCTGTCAACAGCAAGTTATCCAGCAGACAGGAACTCTTTGAAGAGATAAAAAAGAAGTGTAGATATCTGTGATCTTTACCATGTAACTGCAATAAAAGAAAATAAAACGGAAACTATCTCACAAAAATCTAACAATGTAAACAACAACAAAATCAATGTGCAGGAAGACAAAACAGGAAAAAGAGGAAAAATAAGAGGAACTCAAGGAGAAGATCAGAGAGGAATGAGAGAAGAAACAGAAAAGAAGAGGAAAGGTAAAAAGAATGGTGTTTTGAGAATCTCCCTCTATTACTTTTATTGAAGCTACTCCACAGAGTCTGGGTTTGTTCCATCATTCAGGTAATCATCAATCAGCTCTGACGTCACCCATAAAAAATGCCTCTGGCTCCAGCGAAATAAAGTCAATTCAGTTGCCATTGACGGACGCCGCCATTTGAAGCCAATTGATGGTGATTGGTCCGAGTCGGTCTGAGTCATCGTTTCTATGGCATCGACCGTCACCAATCATGAGTGAGCTTCTTGGAAGCCCACGCCCCTCCCACTGAAAGAGGTTCGATAGCATCTGTCATTCAAAGGTTGGAGGCGGGGCCAGTGGGCACCACAAGCTTTTGCTGAGGCATCTGATTGGTCAGTTTAGAACTTGAATACGTTGCAATAAAGAAAAAATATCTTTAAAAAATAGGATTAGAAAGCAGATGTTAAATGAGGTCACAAAGAAGAACGGTTATTCTAATAAAGTGAGTAAAAGCTCTTTATTTCTCTATGGAAGTTTATGGTCATTCCACCAGAAGAAGTACATTTGCTCCTTAAAATTATTCAAAATTGAACTTCATTTCTCATAACATTTTAATATAGGATGTTGTAATATAAACTTGTAGTTATTCATAATGAGTAGTGGTCAATCTCAGGTGACTTTATTTAATTTTCAACAACTTTCGAAAGTTTATTATATGTCGTTTTTTTTCTGGTGTTACCAAAACTCAAGTGGGATTTGAAAACTATATAGTAAAAAAACACAATGTTTCCCGTGAAGAAACAGGTAATATAGAAGAAACTATCGTTTATATTAGCAAAATTGTAACATTTTTTACAAAAATATAACTTTATTTTGTTCAAAGTTGTATTTCTCTAAGAATGTTATCGCATCTTTTCTATTATTGGACATCAAATAAAGATGTTTTAATCTAACCGTTTAGAATGTATTTCACTGAATAATCAGACGACTGATATAAATGTGAAAATACATTTCTTTTTCTTTATTTTCAAAAAGCAGTGTAACAATCGGAGCAAACATTAAGTAACAGCAATGAGAATGGGTCGTCGCAGAACTCAATCATCAGACATTGTGGCTTAAGTGAGATCAGATAACAGCAAATAAAATACAAACCATATGCAAACTACTTAATATTCATACATGTATTATACTTTTTAGTCATTTCATCTTATTCTTTTAATGATTGTTAAAGGACATCGGTGGGCAGTAACCCACTCATTGCCGTTACTCCCTTCGTAAGTAACAGCAATGAGATTTTAGCATCAAATTAGCAGCTGAGCTAAATTGAGCCCCTTTGCATTTATGGTAGTAGCATGAGCACATGGAGCCTGTTTGAGAGATTTAAATGAATATCTTAATTTTAAAATCAAGACGTTTTTCGGGAAAATACTTTGGGTAACAGGACTGGGATTTTAGATTGACCATCTCTGACTTTGCTAATTTCTTGAAACAAAAATAACCTTACCTTTGATCTGCCATGACCTGCATTTGACCTAAATGACCTCTGACCCCCTGCAGAAAATGTCACTGGTGGAGCATAACAAAGGCTTCAGAGTGGGAAATGTGCAGCGAGTCAGAACCTGAGGACAGCAATAAAACGGGATTTCACCAACATATAATGATATGTTTGTGTAACCTTTGTTTTACACGTGTAGATGTAACACAGACTTAAATCAAAAAAAAAAATCTGGTTTAGAGTTTTGTGATAAAGTGAGTAATAAATATTTGAAATATAGATTCATAAAACGCCCACAACGGTTCATGCGCACAACGTTTTGAATTGCATAAATATATCATTTTTGTTTTGTTATTAATTACATTTATACATTAATTATCCAATACTGTGCTTGGGATGCAAATGTTCCTCTTTTGGGGGATTCACCCTTCTTGGAGTTAGGTGGAACTTCCTGTTTTTTGTTTTTTTTTTATGGGAGGGGGGCTCTTGTTCCAGTTCTCTTATACAGCCAATGCTTTGACCAGATCAGCTCACAGGGAGCCGCCCTTTCACTGTCACCTTTATATCTTTATATCTTTAATTCCAAGATTTCCTTTTCTTCTTCTTCTTCCTTTTTTAATTTCTGTTCCCTGTGTCTTAAGTTACTTTTTGATTTTAAATACTCGCAGTTTTGTTAACTTTGTGTTTTCAGGAGTTAAATCTCCTGTTTTTATGGTGTTTTCCTCTGGGGGGGTCAGAGCCCCCCCGGACTCGGACGAGCCTCGCGGGCAGCATCACACAAACAACACGGAGCTCGTCGCTATGCTGTACTCACTCTACTCACGGAGAACAGAAACGTCCGCTGGGTGACCCCCTCCTCCTTTTTCCAGCTGTCACGCGTTCATCCCGCCGCGGTTCACTCATCTTACTCCCGTTATAAACTTCTTCTTCCTCCTCTCCGCTGTTCTTTGAATTCGCTCAGAAAGTCTGTGATTCAACCAATCACAGCGTTAGTTGCTGACTGACAGTCCAATCTGGCCAATGAGGAGCTAGCAGATGGAAAGTTGGGAGTTGTTTCTTAAAGAGACAGGCTCCCATTTGTGGCTTTGGAACGTGTTTTGCCCGCCTCATTAAAATAAATGTAAGCTTTTTAACCACTACTTTGTTTTGTAAGAACTGATCGACACGTTTTATAGTTACAAAGCAGTAAAAATATATAATAAAATAAAAAAAATTAATAAACACTAAACTTAACCTAATATTCTGTTCTGAAAAATGTGCGCTCAGAATGTTAGTCACATTTTTCTAAAGAAGCAGTTTCACATAATCAAAAAAAAGCTGTATGGCAGAGACTGGTGCACCATGAACTTGCATTCACATCTTCATTTGAAGTCACGCATTCAAGATTATGGACCTGTACATGGGTTCTGGGGCTTTAACATTTTAGATAGGGTCAACACTTAGAATAATAGTCACTGCAGAAATCACATGGCTCTTTCAGTGTTAAAGGCTGCAGATCCCTGGTCTTGGTGGGGCTGACTGAGGTTGTTTTCACACTTGGAACAGTCTCACTCTCCCTTACACCTTTGGATTGGTTTACAAGAATTAAACTGGAGGCTGGGACAGACCCAACCACCCAGAAACATTACACAGCTTCTAGTACCGCTCACCTGGGGGCAGCATGGCCCGTCGACAGAACAAGAAAGTTTGATGAGGAAATCAACATATTACTGAGCAATGTTTATAAACCTTTATTTTACATTTTTATGAAAGAAGTTTCACCGAACAGACAAACATCAGCCTAACCTCCATCTCAGAGACATTCATTCAGCATAAAGTAAATACTAAAATCCTCCATCTGGGCTTTGTGCTTCTGACACAAGTCAGAGCTGCAGTCTGTGGACAAGAGCTCCACCAGCGCCTCCGAATCCAAGGCCAAGCGATACCTGAGGGACACAACAGGTGAGCCTCACAAACCTCAGGACTACAGGTCAGAGAGAGGCTGAGAGAAACTCACTTGAAGTGTCGGCCATTTTGGATCTCTGAGCCTCTGGATCCAAACACCAGGTACTGTTTGTTGTCCTGAAGGTTGATGCTCGTGCACGTCGCCTTTTTCACCAACTCCACTTCAGATTTAGGATTTAAAGCTTCAAGATCTGCAACAAACAACCCCCAAACATGGTACTGCTTATGTGGCCGTAATTAATCTTAGTGCATTCTGGGTGAAGCTCAACCTCATGAGCATTGACATGAATACCAATGGACATTCCAACCGCTCCCTTCTCATCTTCCAAATAGGAAGTTTCCGTGAGATGCAAAAAGGCCAAAATCCCATAGACTTCCATTGAGAAATAGACATTTGTATGTCAGAATAATTTGACAAAAGTTCCTATGCCATCCTTTCAAAATAAGACTTCCTGTGTTACATAGGATCATCCCAATGCAGCAGTAAAAAAAAAAACTGTTCATTTTACAGTTTATGGTGCATCTCTGCCAGAAATGCATATATATAATAAACCATAGTTCAATCACAGCTATTTGTTTCTTTTCTGTTTTTGAAGCATAAGAGGACACCTAAAATACTTCAATTTGTTCAAAAATTGAAAATCTGCCTAATAAGCCTTGAATATGAATTTGGATATTCTTACTGACCTCATTGAGCTCTCTTGTGGTACACGGCGGTCACAAATCCGTCCAAATGTTGTAGCTTTTGTTAAACTACAAAGCCATAAGAGTGATATGTGATGGTTTTAAACTGTTTCTGAATAGATAGAATACATTTTGAGTTCACTTTTTTTCACTTGGCTACTTTTTTTTAACTTTAGTTACGATTTAAAATTTAAAACTTTATTTATTTTAACCAGAGAGCCACCATGGAGGAGTAAAAGAGCCACATGTGGCTCCGGAGCCTCAGGTTACAGTTCTCCCCCTCAAAGGGATCATGGTATGTTTTGAGTCGTCTGCCAAAGACTATGGATTTCCTCTTAAGGGGTAGAAAGCAGGTTTATGAGTGAGGGGGATCCTTTAACGAAATCCCACATTAAAGGAACCACTAAGGCAAAATTGTTATAAACCTATGGCCACATACAGTGAGGGAAAAAACTATTTGAACCCCAGCTGATTTTGTAAGTTTTTCCACTAAAAAAGAAATGATCAGTCTATAATTTCAATGGTAGGTTCATCTGAACAGTGAGAGACAACAATGACAAAAAAAATGGAGAAAAATGCGTTTCAAAAAAAGTTATAAATTAATTTGCATTTCCATGAAGGAAATAAGTATTTGATCCCTTTGAAAAACGTGCTTCAGTACTTGGTGGCAAAACCTTTGTTGGCAATCACAGAGGGCAGCCATTTCTTGTAGTTGGCCACAAGGTTTGCACACATCTCAGGGGGGATTTTGGCCCACTCCTCTTTGCAGATCCTCTCCAAGTCATTAATGTTTCGTGGCTGATGTTTGGCAACTGGAACCTTCAGCTCCCTCCACAGATTTTCTATGGGATTAAGGTCTGGAGACTGACTAGGCCATTTCATGACCTTAATGTGCTTCTTCTTAGCCAATCTTTTGTTGCCTTGGCCGCGTGTTTTGGATCATTGTCATGCTGGAATACCCAACCACGACCCATTTCAATGCCCTGACTGAGGGAAGAAGTTTCTCACCCAGCACTTGACGATACATGGCCCCATGCATCCTCCCTTTGATGCGGTACAATTGTCCTGTCCCCTTGGCAGAAAAACACCCCCAAAGCATAATGTTTCCACCTCCATATTTGAAGGTGGGGACGGTGTTTTTGGAGTCATAGACAGCATTCCTCCTCCTCCAAACACGGCGAGTTGAGTTGATGCCAAAGAGCTCAATTTTGGTCTCATCTGACCACAACACTTTCACTCAGTCTTCCTCTGAATCAGCCAGGTGTTCAGTGGCAAACTTCAAACGGGCCTGTAGATGGACTTTCTTGAGCAGGGGGACCTTGCAGGCACAGCAGGATTTCAGTCCTTCACGGCGTAGTGTGTTACCAACCGTTTTTGTGGTGACTATGGTCCCAGCTGCCTTGAGATCATTGACAAGTTCCTCCCGAGTGGTTCTGGGCTGATTCCTCACCGTTCTCATTATCATTGAAACTCCACGAGGTGAGATCTTGCATGGAGCTCCAGACCAAGGGAGATTGGCAGTTAATTTATGTTTCTTCCATTTGCGAATAATTGCACCAACTGTTGTCACCTTCTCACCCAGCTGCTTGGCGATGGTCTTGTAGCCCATTCCAGCCTTGTGTAGGTCCACAATCTTGTCCCTGACATCTTTGGAAAGCTCTTTGGTCTTGGCCATGGTGCAGAGTTTGGCATCTGGATTGATTGATTGATTGATTCTGTGGACAGGTCTCTTGTATACAGGCAACGAGCTGAGAGGTCAAGGTCAGCTTGTTACCTGTATAAGACCCACCTGGGAGCTAGAGATCTTGCTGACGGATAGGGGATCAAATATTTATTTCCTTCATGGAAATGCAAATTAATTTATAACATTTTTTGAAACGCATTTTTCTGGATTTTTTTTTGTCATTGTTGTCTCTCACTGTTCAGATGAACCTACCATTGAAGTTATAGACTGATCATTTATTTTTTAGTGGGCAAACTTACAAAATCAGCTGGGGTTCAAATAGTTTTTTCCCTCACTGTATCTGTTGTATAGCAGCCCACATGTACCTTAAGAAAATGGCGACTTGCACAGGCCATGCTTTGTGGTCTCACCTTTTTCTGTATTCTTGAGGACTTCAACCACAGAGGCAGAGTAGATCATAAAGTCTCCTTCTGAGGCCGCTGACCTCACCGTCACGATCAGCCCTGCAGAAGGAAACAGTGCAGCACTCACACCAATGTTTTCACAGAGAGGCCTGGAGGTACAGCTGCAGGACGCCCGCACAATGTCCTTAACTCCTGAGGCGTCGCCGGTGACGCTTAAACTCAAAATCTGTAACATACTCAAACTTTTTAACACGATCAAGATAATTCCAGCAGATTGTGAAGGAGAAAAGCGGCTTTTCTCCTTCACAATCTGCTGGAATTATCATGTAAATGGTTTAAAAGTTACAGTAAATCAAAGAACATCAACACTGGAGCTCAGGTGATAAAGGGTTAACTAAAACAAGGAGGCATCGGTGAGCTTTCACACTTTCAATATGTGTAGTGTGAAACCATGATGGTAAGACCAAAAAAAAGTCTCTTTCACCTATTTTCACTTTATCAGGAATTAGCTGATGTCATACAAAATGTCCAAGTGCCTGTGTTTGTGATAGATGCAAAAATAAATGAGGTTTGCTTTGGAGCAAATGACAGAATGACATAATACAAGGCCAAATAAGATAACATTCTACAAAAAAAACTTCTGTGGATAAATGAGTTTATCTTGTAAGAATAGACAGGAATTGCATGCTTTTTGTAGGGGGGTGAACAAGAACACATTAACGCACGCGATTAATCAAAAATAATTATTACGTTGATATGTATTACTGCAAATTAATTGAAGAAACAGTCCTTTGCTTTAACTCAGCGATTCAGATTTCCACGGCATGCATTAAAGCTGGACTCAGCCTCTTAAATCCAGTTAATGCAATGTCTTAGATCACATGTGTCAAAGTCAAGGCCCTGGGGCCGGATCCGGCCCTCCAGGTAATTCTGTCCGGCCCTCGAGATAATTTTATTTTATTGTTATTAATGGCTCGATGTTATCTTACACTCATTTCTAACTTGTATAATTTTGACAAAATGTAATTTTGTAAAATATTGAAAGTTATTTGAGGTTTGAGTTGATTTATTCTGGAATAATATTCCTGCATTTTTATTATTCATAATTGTATTTACAGTTCAAAGTGTTACAAATTTTCATCCTCCTAGATTTTGGACTATTTTGGCATTTACTAAGATTTTTAAGGATTCTTTGGTATCTAGCTAATATTTCAGCAACGTGCTGGCTGTTTTGGCTAATTTAGGCCTTTTATTTTAAAGTTTTGCCGTTTTTTTCAGCTATCTGTTTTGGCTAACTTGTGTTTTTTAAGGTTAATTTGGCATTTATCTAAAATTTTAGCGAGCTAGCAGCTTCAGCGTCTTCAATTATCAGCTTCAGAGTTTTTAGCCATCAATTTCAGTATCTTCAGCGGCCAAATTCCACTTACAGCAATCACACTAGCATTATTGCAGTCCATAATTAGGCTAAAAAGGTAAGGTTTTAAAAATGTAGACTTAAAGTGTTCAATAAATGTTTATCCTGTTCTTTTATTTGTTAACGCACCCGATTCATCAAAAATAATTAACGTGTTCATATCTATTAACGCAAATGAGTTACACCTTGCATAAGAACAGTCTTCCACTTTGTCTTGGACGGATCCTGCTGGTCATTCGGTAATTACGAAGACAGAGCCTCACGTTCGGTGGAGGGGATGCAGAGATGAGCTCACCGTATTTGATGTGAGGCTGGCAGAGCTCCTCTGTGCGTTTGACTGGTGTCAGAGTCAGGTCAACGTTTCCCCTGTAGGCCGCACACGCAGCTGCATGACACCACAAAACAAAAGCCTTCAGTCTCTGTGGAACACAGCGAGCCGACCGCAGCTGAATCTGGACGTACCCGTCATGCACTGGCACTGTTCGCCCACACAGAGGCGCTGGAGCATCTGGTGCTGGGGAGAGAACTCTTTGGTGCACAAGCTACCTGGAACCCAAACACAATCCAATCTCAGTCTTCTCTGGAGTCAGCTCCTCAGAAAACAGCAGCAGGCTCTGAGCCTCACCTCTGTCCTGTCGCTCGCTCACAGTGAACAGACAGTCGTTGGCGCCAACCACCTTAAACCTGGTTCTGACCCCGAACCCAACGCACAGGAAGATATCAGACGGAACCTGGAGACAGCAAACTGTTCTACTGCCAAACTGAAAGCTCAGACATTTACAAGGAGGACTGGGTGGAGGTGGAGGTGTCCATGATGCTCCTTAGACCTGTGGACCCGAAGGAGCTGCTGACCAAAGGAACACTTCCTGCACAGCCCGTTCCTCTAAACCAGGGGGGACAAGCTACAACATGTGGCTTGTTAAACTGTTTAATCTGGAATCAATAAACTGGTAATCCTGAATATTTTTTCTCCTGTATTCTGGAGTCTCCACATAGGGTTAAATAACAAATGCAATGACCTTTATCTGTAAGTGCAAAAAGTGATTCTACATTCAAGCTGGTTTAGAAGACTTGGGCCCAATCAGAATTTTTCCCTTCTCCTTCATTTGTTCCTCCAAATGGAGAATTATGAAAAAATAGAGTCTCATAATTCAAACATCACTTTTGTTCAACGACATCACCGATAATCTCCAGTCTGCTAGCATTAGCACGGAGCTTCCAGCGCTTGAATAAACATAACAACAGCGTTTTTTTAACTTTAAAAAGGTCACGCTACAACAAAAAGTCATTACTTATTTTTAAATGTAAACCTCTGTGGTTCAGAGCGCTCCAAAGTGAAGAAAAACGCTTCTCAGCGGGACAGAGATCTTTTATCCCCCCGGTTGGAGGGTCGAATTTAAAACATGATTTTCCTGGACACACTTACACTTAAACTCCCCCTTCAAATGGAGGGGAAGGGAAGAACTCGGATTGGGTCTTTCTGTTTTTTCAACGTTCATGTGTGTTTTTCAACCCTGACCGTCCTTTTTCTGATCATTCCAACACCACATAAACGCAGCATTTCTCGAAATTTGTGTTTTGCCCTTTAGGACATCAACCCATTGGTGCGATTGGCACTGAAATGAGAACAATCCAAAATATTTTGCTTAAAGTTTAAATCCTTTTTAATTCCAAATAAAAGCACGTTTTCATCCAGATTCCACATTATTTCCGTCTCTTAGAAGGTGGATCACCAGAACACTCCACACGTCCACTTATGGTCCGGCGCTTCTATCAAATTTTACAACCCTTTGGGACCCACAAGTCTAAAAGTTTGCCCACCCCAGCTTTAAACCATGGGGCCCCAATTCCAGGCCTCGAGGGCCGACCTCCTGCTGGTTTTCTAGAAATCCTTCCTCCTCTGCAGCTGATTACCTGGATCAGGTGTTTAACCTGTAAGGAGCTTCAATGGTAGGTTGGCTGGAAAACATGTAGGACACCGGCCCTCGAGGCCTGGATTTGGGGACCCCTGCTCTAAACCATCACATGAGTTCAGGGACGCTTTCTTTCAGTTACTCACTGTGTCCATTAAGATGACCACTGTCTGTCCCTGGAGCTCATAGTGGGAGATGACGGGGTCGTCTGACTCCATGAACTGCAACACAGCAGCAGGACGGTGTGTGAAGATAGACGTCTCGAAATGGTTTGATTTAAGGAACAAAAAATGTATTAATTAAAGTATCCATTTTAAATAATACTGTTATCACTAAAGAGTTAGTTCAAAACAATTACACAGAAATAGCAGAAGATATCAAACCAAGCAAACTTTTTGATTTATTTTCAGATTGTTCTCAGTGATCTTTTAATTATGATTATTCTGTTTTAGGGAAAAAACAAATCTGTCATTTTCCAGGACATAGTTTCTGCAGAGCAACAGGAGTTAATTAGAAATTCACCTCTGAGTTGTGGACGGGACTGTGCAGAGCAAACCCACCAACTCCATCCCCCCTTCCCCCTCTGTCGCTGAGAGCTCTCTGTTTACACTTTCTCCCACTACCTTACACCCCCTCATAACCCCAACAAACAGTAGCGGCGAAAAAACGATTGGGAGCAACAGTGGAGCTGTCCATCCGTTCAGTTTAGATTCATATTCCAGCTAACAGCGGGAAAACAAAGACGTTCATGGATGTATTTGTCTAGAATGGGGCAGCAGAGCTTGTGGCTCGCCCAGAGAGTTTTCTATGTCAAAACGCTCTTTTATTACTGCATTTTTTTCTGTCTGCACAAAAATTTACAACAGTTTGAATAAATAAATCCTCAGACATGCAGTTTTAATCCAAAGTTATGTCCTACATCGGGCGTTCTTAAAGTGCGGCCCAAGGGAAGAGTTCTAGTGGATCATAACCTCTGTACATAGCTGGGAAGAAACCTTTTGTTTTGTGGCCACATCTGCAGAGGAAAAAGGTGATTACACCCAAGTGCAGTGTATTAATTTTACCACTAGAGGGCAGACAGCATTTTCTATGAGACTGCCTCTGCAGAAAAGGAGGGACCATAGACTGTATATAAGAATGGACTGAGCGAGCACTGAGGTCCCCCATTGGAAATGCATTACTTCCTCTCCTCGCGAAAGTAGGCCACCGCTTTCACCGTCACTTCCTGAAATGGATACCGCCATTTGCAACCCATCTTCAGCGATTGGTCTGAGTCATAGTTGAGTCATGAAACTACAGGAAGTACTGTCGCCAATCAGGAGTGAGTTTATTGCAACCGTCCGCCTCTTTCCACGCCTCGACCACGAGACCGCGGATGTAAACAGCTTCTACTTTAATCACGGCGGCTCGGGAGAATTGTACAAGTCATTGTTGAAGCCTTTGAGGGAGAACCATTCCAACATTTGATTCTGTCAGCGGTCCTTTTGGATTTACTTACATTTATTCCTTTTTGTCGAGATAAAAGGAGCATTTGGGTGACGCCGTGCCCGCCGTCCCCTGGCGCGCGGGCCGCAGCGGCCATGTTACAGTCTGATCAGATGCACGTGAGAAGCGCGTTCAGCAGTATTTAAAATAAATAACCATCCTAACAAGTGAACAGCTGGATCTTTTTCTGTTTGAAAATACGACCAGGTCCTTTAATGTTTGTCTCGCGCTCCTCAGACGGCTGCGTCTAATTCAGGCTGAAGCTGGAAAAGTGAAGAAGATGAAACTTTGGTTGGTGATTTTATGAGCGTATATGCAACTTATAATTTATAAGCCACAATAAAAACCGTGAAAAAAGAAAAACGAACGTTAAACAAACAATAAAGTCCAAAGCACATAACCTCAGAGTGAAATCTATTTCTACAGAGTAAATCCTCATCTAAAAATGTCGACAGCATGCTCCTCTTGTTGTTTTAAACTGCTGCATCGGTACATTCCATTGAGGAAAACAACAGTAGGACAATGATTGGTACATTGTTGAATTGTAAAGTAGGTGTTAAAAGGTCTTCACGGACCCATTGATGAAGTCTGCTCCCATTGGCTACCCGTCATCTGTCAATCAAACCCCCCAGACGTTCGACGTCAGACCCACAAACGCTTATTGAGCCATCTGATTGGTCAATTTATAACTCTAATAACTTGTGATAATGGAAAAAAATCTTTTTAAAAAATTAGGATTAGAAAAAAGAAGTTAAGCAGAAAGCAGCAGAGGAAGAATGATTATTCTGACATATAAAATGACTGAGAAATAACTGTCTGTTTCTCAATGTAAGTCAATGGGACTTTGGCCTTTTTGCAACCCAGTGGTACTTCCTATATGGAACACGGAAGGAGGGGGGCTTGCTCTGTCCAGTTATTTTATATACAGTCCATGGGAAGGACCATGACCACGGCAGTAGAAATGGAGTCAGAGTGGGATTCAGAGAGAGTCAGAGCAAGTACTTGGTGGTTTTCCCTGTTCTCCTTCTGCTCTTTATGCTTTTTACAGAACCAGATGTTTCAGCAATTCTCTCAAGTATTAATGTTGCTCTTTTAGGTAGTTACCTCAGATTGCTCCAACAAGTTTTTAAAGTTTGTGTTTTTTCAAAACTGTATTTGACGAGATTGAAGCGGTTTTACTTCCTTCACCTTTCTTAAGTCGTCCAAATACGGCTCCACACCTGTTGGCAGCTGGATCTTCAGCACCGTCAGAGAGGACGCCGTCGACACCTCGTTTACAGGGGGCTTATACCTGATAAAGAAAGGTCTTTCTGTCCACAGTGTCCACTACATGAGGAGATGAGACGTGTATCTTACTTCACACAGGCGGCCAGGTGAGGAGCTTCCACGCTAGAACCTGAGGATGGGGAGTTTCAGCATCACTTACTGAATGTTTTCATAAACGTTTTCAAAAGGGGTCTTTCAAGAGGCGTACCGCCTGAGAGGCTGGAGCCCGACATCTCAATGTTGAGCTCAAAGTTACATCTGGTCTGTAGGGACGCTGTCGTCTGATAGAACACCGTCTTCAGCTGAAAACACAACCAGAACCATTTATGGACTCTCGTAAAGGTCCTGGGACTGATTTAGGCCACACCCACCTTCACATTGGACACTCCCTTCCCATAGCCTGTGGACACGGTGATGTCATCGTTCAGGGCAACCTGGTGCAGAAATGAAGTGTTGCACTAAAGCAGTGTTCTGCTGTTCCCTCCCTGGACTTCCTCCTCTTACCTCGATGGGTGCAACCACAGGCTGCCTGGAGTTCAGGGCAACTCTCTTCACCTCGCCCTTCCTGTTGTAGCGGATGTTGATCTGCTGATTGAGTTCAGCTCGGGGCGTGACCCGTTTGTACTCGGTGATCGCCTCCAGAGCCATGAGCGCGTCCTGACAGATGAGGTGCATTAGTCGATCACTCAAAGGAGCGCTGCACGCTTCCGTTTCAGATTTAGAGGGTCTAGTACCGTTGAAGAGAAGAAGCCATCGCCGTAGTACTGGTCCTGAGTCAGCCACGACAGGATTGGATTCGCATAAGAGATCCTCCCCTTTAAAAGAAATGACAAAATCTGTTAAACCAACTCTGTCTTTCACAAGCAGGTATAGTTTCTCAAACCTGCCACCCTAACATTTCCACACTGAAGCTGTTCAAAATCCAGTTTGATTCATGACAAACTTCCTTGTCAGGTGTTTTACTTTCTCAGGTTATCAAAGAAACAGTCTTGGTTCCTTCTCTGCTCTTCCTCATCAGATGTTCTTCTGTCAACACAAACTCTACATATGTGGCCCAAATGAGGGAATTTCCCCGAGAATTTTATTTTTGGTATTTTAATTCAAAAATGTATTCATTAGTTTGTTGACTACATGTATTGGTTTTTTATTTTTATGAAATGACCCTTAAAACTTTCATTCTATATTGTAAAAAAAGTTTGTTAAGCATTTTTGGGGTTTCCACAGCAAAATGAATCAAACTTTTCCGGATGGAATTTTCTGTTTTTGCATAATTGTATTTCTAGTGTGTGAATCAAAATTACAAATGCCTAAATAAAGATAATGTCACATAATAGAGGTTGTACTGATTAAAATGATACCAAATAAGTGAGCAGGTAGTCTGATGGCAGCTGCAGAACTAAGATACTAACCTATAAAGAGAACAGTACAAACCAATACCACAGGGTTTGATCATCCCTTCACATGTCTGAGGGTCAGTCATGAAAACCACAAACATGTTCAGACACCAGCCAACATCCTTATGGGTAAAAGAACGGGGAGTTTCCATAGAGAAACAGCAGAGATGCTGCAGTAACATCACCTTTAGCAGCATCGTTAGGAGAACGTATGCTGTCGTCTCCACTGTCTGACCACTGGATTGGTCAGGCTTTATCCAGTCTGCCGTCACATCGGCCTCCTGCCAGTATCTGAGTTCCACAGGGTTACCTGGACACACAGCTGAGGTTTAGTCACAGCACCAGAGCATCCTCTTTGTGGAGAAGCTGGACACTACCTTCAAGTTAGGATGAAGAATTCTGAGTAAAGCTGCCGCTCATGGAGATTCATGCAATCTAACTTTAACATAATGTTTGGCATTAGACCAACCAGGCAACTCTAGCAGATCAATGTCAATAACTTTAATTCTAAAAATCTACTTTTCTTCACGACTTTAGGATAGATTTCATAGACTGTGTTTGGACGTATGGGGAAACTAAGTTGCTTCCTAAAAGAAGAATAGGATCCGGTATACAATACATCAGGTCAGGGATGGCCAAACCTGGTCCTTTATTCCTCTGTTTTTAGAAGTAGAATGTAACAGTCTTTACATCTCCTTTATAAAAGGGGCCAAAATCCAAAACATACTGTAGATCGCGGGCCGGACAGGAAAAACATTTATTGAACACTCTAAAACTACATTTTTAAAACTTTAAAACTGTAACTTTTTACCAAAATGGCCAACTGACTACAGGCTACAGTTACAATTACGAACTACATATATATAACATTACCTTTGATGATGCTAGTGTGAATGCTGTAAGCTGAATGTGGCTGATGAAGATGCTAGTGCTGATAGCTAAATGCCAAATTAGTATAAGAAACCAAAAAGAAAAAAACCTTAGGTTAGCTAAAACAGCTAGCATGTAGCTGAAAAAAATAGTTAAACTCCAAAACAGCATAAACGATCTTAGTAAATGCCAAAATAATCCAAAAAACTAGCAGAATGCCAATATTTAAAACTTTAAAATAGTATCTTTTTAATGTAATTATGAAATGATTATTAAATAACTTTCAATATTTTACTCTCCATAAAAATATATTTTATTAAAATTATAAAATTTAGGAATAAGATAACATCGGACCATTAATAATAAAATAAAACCTGCTTCTTTTCAACATCCGTATATTTCTTTCTCTTTCATGACTGGGCTAAATTAAGCCGCCTAGCGGGCCGGATTCTATAAGTTCGCTTCCTCCCACTCTCTTTCAAGTGATCTACTTGTGATTGATAATGTAAGATGTGTCTATTTTATTTATTATTACCTGATTGCTTGAAATAAACCATTTCATTAATTAATTCACTCATTCATTCATCTGGACCCCCTAAGATAGCACCAGGGTTATGAAGAAACTCATTGTCGTGAGGAAACACCTCTCTGTCGAGCTCGGTTCTCCAGGCTCCTGAGCAGTTCAGACACCGCCGTGCTGTCGGGATCATGGAGGGTCAGAGCGTAGGTTGCCACCGCGCGCACGTACATGCTCTTCACATTCATGGCGTGCCGGGAGAGGTATCCAGCTGCTGAGCGTCTGCTGATGTCATGAAACTTAGAGAACAAACAGGAGAGATGAGATCATGCGAGGAGAAACTCGCCTGATTTGATCTTTATCACATTTGCTTTCATCTTATTGTATTTATCTCACCCTCTCTATTACAGTTCATTTCATCTCAATTCTATTTAATCTGAACACAGTCATTTAAATCTAACTAAAGTTTATGAGTAATATTAGCCTTTCGTAGGAAACAGTAATCGTATTTGATTTTTAAAATAAACTAATCTAATCTGATTTTCCTAAATCTACTGGTGTGAAATGAAGGATTTAAGTGAAACATGATGGATGCTGAAGGAGGTTCTTACCTGGAGTCGCAGTCTTTCATCTCTGATCTCTTTTGCTCTTTGCAAGGCGATGAGCACAACAGAAGTTACATACACAGAGTTTTCTACGGGATCAGCCCCCTCCACCTGCACCCACACACAGACAAAAGGGTTTCCATGTCTTGTTGTCCTGGTGGGGTGAGAGCAAACAAACTAGACTGTGCCGACCATGACTCTGTCGGGTTTGAGGGACGACTTCTCAGAAAAAGACCCATCCTCCTGCTGGGTCTTGGAAATCAGCCAAGTCACGGACTCAGAGAGAGACTGACGGTCCACCGACCCACCATCCATCACAGAATCCGCTACAGCCAGAACCTTCACCGCCATCGCCGTGACCCTGGCAGACAGTTCAGAAGGACACTTGGGGGACGACTATAACAGCACAAAATACCAGCACTCAGTTGAAACCGCAGTTTAGAAATGTTTCATTGAGCCCCACAACGGTCAGAGCTTTCAAACACCACGACAGCAGCTTCTGTTCATGTCAAACCTTTGAGCAATACTTTGAAATATAGAAATAAAGTGGGACATCTGAAAAAACTCTCCGGTGGTGCAAAGAACAAATGTAACTCCTCAATTTGCAAACATGAGTTGCGTATGTGTTTTGTTTACAGCTTTATTGGTTTAGGTCAGGAGTCCCCAAACTACGGCCCGCGGGCCAGATCAGGCCCACCTCCACATTTGGCCACATTTTTTCAGACTAATTTGGAGCTTAACTAATATTTAACTACATGCTAGCTGTTTTGACTAATTTAGGATTTTTTTTTTACGTTTTTAGGTTGATTTGGAGGTTAGCTAATATGTTAGCCTTATGTCAGCTGTTTTGGCTAAATTTGACATTTTACCATTTTTTTCCTTCGTCTAATTTGGCATTGGGAAGACCTCCTGAGTGGTGGATTTCAGGGACCAGGAATGAGAGCCACATACCAGCTTTGTTTAAAACCATAACTAAAAAGGAGACCCACTGAACGCTATGTCCCTGAAGCAGCCATAAGTCAATGTAATCCCAAACTGTGGTCACATCTGAAATGCACAGCTGCCTTTGAGAGGAGCGAAGCTTTAGCAACACCAATCTTGACCAAGAACAAAACAGCTTTAACCATTTGAACTTTCCTGATAGTTTATCTTAAAGGGGCCCTACCATGACAAATCTACTTTTTGAGCTTTTAGGTGCATGTTACTGTTCCTTCCTCTCTATGAAGAACCCCAAAGCGCTATTCTGATCTGTTCAAGCATTTAAGAGTAATCCTCTAAAAAGCTGTGCTCTCAACACGAAGACGATCCTCACGAGTGAGACCCCCTTTCAGGAGGACTCAGCTGACACCAACACCTAATTTCTCCACGGATCAGCAACAATCGTTCATTTTAGATTCAGAATACCGTATATCTTCCAGTTGTGTCCTGTCTTCAATAAAACAGGTGACCCCCCCCCATCCTGGTTGGGCACAGTTGTGCAGATGTCAAGTGTATGTGTGTTGTGAACCAGTGTAGTGATGGCCGGGCCTACTGAAGGCAGATATATGGTATGTGCATCCAGCTTTGAAGAAATGTGGATGTTTATTTTCGTGGTACACGCTGCTGGCTCTAGGATGACATCATGAAACCCACACGCAGCGGCAGGCGGAGCCTCAGGAACCGAGTCGTTTTACTTCTGGGTAAAAAACAACTCACAGAAAATAACTAATATTTCATAAATAATTTGTTCTTTAGTGTTCCAAATGTAACATATGATCATATATTTGGATATAGTTCACTCTGAAAGGCTGAAGAAAATCATGGTATGGCCCCTTTAGGATTTGAAATCTGGAAGTTTTTCTTAAAACACTAAAGAATTCCCTTACCAGGTGCTTGGTTCTGCTTTTGTTGACACACTGTAACTGGAGTCTCCATTCTTGATTGAACTGAGATCAACCAGACCTAAACACACAGGTAAAAAGCCATGATTATTTCGGTAACACTTTATTCCTTAACAAGCTTTAGCAACACATGCATTATGAATGTGTTTATATGGTGTTAGAGAGACATTTATTAGAACAATAAGATAAATAAAGTTTATTAACATACTTAATTTTAATTAATAACATCTAAACTGAGACCATTTTCTATAAAGGCCATATTAATAAACTGCTTACAAAGTTTTACTTTCTTTGTCAACATTCTATTGAGAGTTTTGCAGGACCTCCTCTAGAGTGAATTATTTCTCCAGTACATCTCCAACATTGTCACATCTCTCACCATCCCGAATCTTCTGTTTCAGATCTGATGAGCTCTTCTGGGAATTTGTTTCCAGCATGTCCCAGCTCGATGTGGTCTCCAGGTACAGGTACACCTGGGTGAGCAGGAACAGACTGTCCAGCTTTGCTATGGCCACGCCTAACGGTAAGTCGATGAGCGTTTGAATCCCATCTGGTTTGGTTAACACGGTAACGACATCTCCTGGAAGCTCCCCTGGTCACAAACACAAACGCATGAAAGGTCAGGAGCTTCAACGTAACGTCTTCTTCACAGAGTAAGAATTCCTGCACTAAACGCACGGCAGCTGTGATCTTACCGTTTATTGCTAGCATTCTCTGCACAGCAGAGTTGGGAACCATATTTGGTGGCATTTGGTTCTTCAGAACCACTTTAAGCCTTGTAGAACCTAAACCAGAATCAAGGACAACAGAAGTTCTTCATCAAACTCAGCAGGAACCACACCGATCAGGACAGATGCTTTGTTAGGCTCCACTCACCGTAGAGTCCCTGTGGATCAAGACTCCCTCCAGAATTCACCTCCCGCCTCACTCCTTCTGGCTGAAAGTACAATCAGTTTTAAGTTGGAAAAATGTATCCACATATTTGTGTTTGGAAGGTTAGGATTGGGCTGCACATCGGAGTAGTCACTACATCTGGGCATAGGCGACCTAGGTCGCCATCTTCTGGAGAGGGCGGCAAATTGCAAAGATTATATATTAGTCTTCTTTTCTTTCTTTTTTAATTTGGTTTCCTTAACAATTTGACGCACCACTCATTTTATGTAAAAAAAAAAAAAAGAAAGAAAAAGTGATGATTAAAAAACGTAACTAAAATAAGTGAAATGTTTGATGTAAATAATAACTCTGCAGTGCAGTTTGCTGGTTAGCATTGGCTTCGGTGCTAGCAGTAATGATAACAGTCCTGTTCCATAGGTGGAGTCAGCCTCCAACATTCCTGTTTGGTTACCCTTTAATTCATGAGTCAAGACCCAGGGGCCAGATCCGGCCCTCCAGGTAATTATATCCGGCCTCCAGATCATTATGTTTTTTTATTATTATTATAAAAAAGTTACGGTTTTAAAGTTTTCAAATTTGCATTCTGCAGCTTTTTGGACTATTTTGGTATTTACCAAGATTTTTAGGCTATTTTGGAGTTTCATATTTCATCTGCATGCTAGCTGTTTTGGCTAATTCAGGCTTCTTTAAAAAGTTTCTTTGGCTGTTTTGGAGCTTAGCTAATATTTACATGCTAGCCGTTTTAGTTAATTTAGGTTTTGCTCAGTTTTTTAGGCTATTCTGAAGTTTAGCTATTTTTTAAGCCACATGGTAGCTGTTTTGGCTAACCAATTTTTTATTTATTTATTTTTTTAATTTGGCATTTAGCTAATATTTTAGCTGGCCATCAGCTTCAGCATTTTCAGCTATCTTTAGCGGCCAAATTCAGCTCACAACATTCACACTAGCATTATTACAGGTATATCTAGTCCAGGAGTCAGCAACCTTTAACAGTTAAAGAGCCATTTGAGCTTGTTTTCTACTGATCTAAACCTACAAGGAGCCGTATAGTCTTACGTTCACCTTCAAGAACTTTGGATTTGCAATCACGACCTTCTTTAAAAAATATATATATATATCTTTTTTTGGCACAAACAACAGCAAAAATATAAAAATAATCTAGCATCTTTTAAAGTTTGATTTTTCTTGGTTAAATTTGACAGAAGCTCAAATAACCTAATTTCAAAATAAAAGATTCTCTGTGCCAAACAGGATCATCTCAGTGCAACTCTGAGCAGATAGTGACCAATGTTGTGAAGCATAATATAATATGTGCTTTTAACTCCTAAAAGATCAAACTTTTTACCAAAGATTTGTTTTGTATATAAAATCTGTTCATTCTGGAGGTAGAGTTGATCAAACAAGACGTCTTCAGGTCAACAGGATGTAAAAACCTACATAGTTTATCATCTATGTGAACCTCAGACATCAATTTATACATTTAACTAATCTAAATTAAATTAATGATAATTAAGTAATCCTTACCTTAAATAATTGCTATTTTTCCCCTCTCTGTTCTCAGCAGTCTTACTCTGCTGGGTTTTGTTATTTTAGTTTGGGGTTGGATCTTGGTAGTCTTAGTTTTCAGGCTTTGTTTATTTGTTTTCTTTATGTAGTTTTGGTTAATCAGCCATTATCAGGAGCTGCTGACTCTGACGGTCGACATGTCTGGATCAGCAGTCTCCATGATTTATTTTATGTTTGTCTGAGGATCCACCATGGAGATAAAAGAGACACATGTGGATCTTTGTCTGAACCTCCTCACTTTGTGCACAAAAAATAAACTTTTTAAGTCACTTTACAAAATAAGCTAAATGCTTTTTGGTGTGATTCGTGTTTCCTGACTGACACTGCATCAAGGTTTTGGCAGGTACTGACCACCACTCGAAGGGTTTTCTCCAAAACGTCCCGAATTCCATCAGTTGTCTTCAAAGTGAAGCTCAGGGTGTGCACGCCAGGCTCCAGCCCCAGGAGGGTAAATTCTACTTTGCGCACTCCATTTGCAGACAGGTGATTCCATTTACAGACAGTGGAGTGCATCCCCGGCTGCCCCGACAGCGGCTGAGACTGCAGCAGGCACACCGCCGGCCCGGCCATCAGGGTCACACAGTACTGGAGGGTGGACAATGTTAGTCGTGCCGTGTTAAAAAAATTCCAACTCAATTCGGCTTTGTTGGGAGAAATAAAGTTACCTTAATGTGTCTATCCTGCTGGTTGTAAACAGAGCCTTGCAGCACCACCTGCTCCCCCCTGACCACCTGATACGGCAGAGGTATGTCCACGCTGAGCGGCAGGTTCACCGACACCTTTGCTGCATCCGCAACACACATGCCGCCTGCACAAAGAGCACGCATGGAGCAGCCTTTCCTGAAGTAGAAGCTGTGAGTGATGCGAAAAAGCTGAGAAAATGTAGAAATCTGTTTGAAACATCTTTTCAAGACAAATCAGAGGAGCTTAACCCTTTAACACCGGAGCTTTACTGTTTATGTTCTTTGATTTACTGTAACTTTTCAACCACTAGCACGATAATTCCAGCAGATTCTGAAGGAGAAAAGCGGCTCATTGTTCAGATTTATGTTAAATATTTGATGTTTAAAGTATTAAAGGGTTAACAAAGCCCAGTTTTTAACTCTACAAACTGCAGCACACAGAGGAATCACTGAAAAACTTGGAAAATGAGGAGCAGAGAAGGAACTCACCACTGGGAAACATCCCGACAGCCTTAATTTCCCAGGTGGTAAGAGAGTCTGGAAGTGTTCCGCTGACTGACAGCCTTCCTGAGCTGAGTGTATAAAACCACAAGATCACAATCACTATGTTTTCAGCAGCACTTGTGTGTTATTTTTGAAAAGCAGCGGATGCCCTCAGATCATTGCAGTCGCAGCAGAAATTCAACCAAGATGCAATAATATTGTGAGCACTGTAAAGAAAAATGGCTTCAGCTCAACTAACTACCAGCTAAAACAATGAAACCAACTTTTCTAACCCAATGAGATTCATCGCACGCAGGCTTTTACTGTTGTCCAGGACACATAAAGAGCAACGCCATATTGAGACATGACTGAATCAAACTTCTTCCAAAGAATATGTTTTAATATTTTTCACAAACACAATAAAGAAAATGTAAGAGAAAAAAAGAAAAAGCTGGAAAAAAACAAAAATATCAATAGACAGCAGTGGAAATTCCTATTTTTGGGTGGCCTGATGTGACTTTAGCCTGGATTATTTTGTATTTTCATTCAAAAACATGTTGATTATTTTATTGACTAGATTTATTCTTGTTGTTTTCTAAAACTTTAATTTTATGTTGTAAAAGTTTGTTAAACATTTTGGGGTTTCCACAGTAAAATGAATTAAATTTTTCCAAATGGAATTTTCTGTTCTTGCATAATTGTATTTCTAGTGTGTGAATAAAAAATAAAAATGTCTAAATAAAGGTAGTGTCACATAAGAGAGGTTGTACTGATTAAAATGATACCAAATAAGAAAGCAGGTAGTCTTTCAAATTGAAAATACATAAGTAAAGTCGAAAGTAGACAAAAACTGAATTCTGGGCTCTATAGGTTCCAGAGGGTTAAACTCAGACCAGTTTCTGTCCTAATCTTTGTCGATGGATTATCAATCTGATTATTGCCTCTTTGGATGGGTTTTTGTTTCCACCCTGCTATGTTTATTGGACCTGGGTTTGGATGTAGATTTTTGCCCCTTGTGTTATTGAGTTTTGCTTTAAGCAAACCAAATGTGTCCAGTCTTAATGCTTACTAAGGTTGCAAGCATGACTCTGACAACAGACGAGCTTATTTACTCCATCTATTTATAATTTTCAAAAAAGTTCTGAGTTTTAATGACATCATAGATGTCAAGATGGCAACCACTGAACAGATGAGTCCCATACAAAGCAGCAGGACAACATGGCCCCTCCCTCTTGTTGTACCTGATGGGTTGCACCTCCCACATCCAGCTCTCTGGAAAGTAGCTTCGCACCTGGGGGGCCTTGTCAAAGTTGACCCCTATGTCTGCACAGACAAAGACAGAGTCGCTATTACAGGACTAAAGCTATGGTCAAAAAGACTCAAATGGTCAGTGTGGACTCACCATGGCGCGCCAGGATCAGATCTCCGTCATCCTTGTTTTTCTGGTAGAACTCGCAGCATTCTCTGAAGACTTCTCTGCAGCGGGGATTGCTCCTGTAATGCTGCAGGGCAAACTGTCGGCAGGTCACACTCCTGGGAATGTACTGCATCCCCCTCTCGCAGCATGGCTTAAAGAAGCCGAAGCTCTGAGCTGGAGGGAGACGCAAACGTTAAAGGGACTGAAATCAATTTTTGTCAGACACTTTGAGCCTATGTTGGGTTGAGATGCACAGCAAGATGGCCTGAATCCTTTTTTAAAAAGCGGCTCGGTGAGCCGCTTTTCTCCTTCTCAATTTACTGGAATTATCATGTTAACGGTTCAAAAGTTACTGTAGAGACCAGAGAGTAGATTTTAATAGAATACCAGTTAATCATTGAATATTTACCTTTTGTTCTCTTGGCCTCTTCACTCAGAGCTCGTTTAGGACGCACGGCCGCTGTGCACGCTTCGTCTTCAAACACACATACAAATGATTACCTACAGAACTGGAATCATGTTTGCTCTCTGATTGGTTGATGAACATACTGATAGATGTCGCCTGAGCGTTGGCGTTGGTCATAAAGGTCAGGCCAGCCAATCGGAAGACATCTGCATTGTCTTTGCCACCGCCTCCTCCACAGCCTTGGTCGCTTTGTTCAATGTGACGCATGACCTGCAGGTCACATGCTTTCAAAGAACTGAACTCGAACCAAATTTCAACAACATTAAAGTAAATAACCCCCCACACACAGTAGAGTTACCATGGAAATCGGGTCTTTGTAGTTTCGGCGTACGCTGTAAACGGCGGAGTCCACCACTGATAAAGCCACCAGACCCGGCTGATTGGCCCTGATCTCCACCTGCAGGTTCTCTTTTGGCTTGTGGATTCTTGTATCAACAGTCACGCTGGTCTAAGTCAGAACACCAGAGGGAATCAGAAAAAGATCTTTGGAAGCTTCGTGAATGTTTATTTAATTGCAGAACGCGGTTTGTGGACAGACTGAAATGCAGATTTCTTCACCTTGAGTCCGTTGACACACTTGTCCTTGACATCTATCCAGACAGAGTCGGCCACCAGCTCAGAGGTCCCCTCCCCATGCAGAATGTAAAATACCAACAGTCTGATGGATGGCACCATGGATGGTGTTACCATGAAGTTCAGACTGCTTCTGCCATCGAGACTTTGGACAAAGTCCACACTTTTGTGAAACACCACCTTCCCTTTGGAGAGGATCTGAGAACGAGCAGCGGTGAAGTTACCAGTAAGTATGGAAACAGCTCAAAGAATAATCTGTAGGTTATGTATGTGACCCTGGTTCCCTTTGTCACATGAGTGAGTGTCTCAACATGGGAATGACCCGGGCAGGACCTACTCATAAGCTTGTATTTCACTCTGCCAGTCGGGATTTGGCCAGAAAATGAGACTCTGAACAGACAGAGATGGGATAGTACACTTCAACTGTCTACTGCGGGTAGTCCAGTGTGATGGGTGAGCCATCAAGGATTGATTGAGCCAGCCAAAAAACTGTAACACCTGACTCAAGAGAGCAAACAAATCCATGAGAACAGACACTGCCTGCTGCAGTCCAAATCTCCCAAACAAACAGATACACCTTTTGCTCAAGAAGCAATAGCTGGTCAATGTTCCTCTTGCTCCTGGTTCTATTCAAATAAGTGTGTGATGCAGGTACAGGGTGTTTTCAAAGGAAAAGGGTAAGGGGTAGTCATGTTCTCTGTTTATACTGGCTTTTCAGCTCACTTCTCCTTCTGTAAGGCCCAGTAGAAGAGCCAAGATCATAGCAACTGTTTGCTCAAAAGTGCTGCTTCTCTCTCTGAATAGTGATTATTTACGGCAGGGGAGTCAAACTCAATCAGACAGGGAACCAAAATCCAAAACCCACCTCAGGTCGCGGGCCGAACAGGATAAACATTTACTGAACAGTCTAAAACTACATTCTTAAAAACATAACTTTTTAACATAATTATGAACTACATATAAAGCAATAATGCTAGTGTGAATAATATAAGCTGAATTTGACCGCTGAAGATGCTAGTGCTGACAGCTGAACATGCTGAAATTAATAGAGAAAAATGGAGAAGCTGATTGCTGAAAATGCTGAAACTGATTACCAACTAAAATATTAGTTACATCAAAAAGTAGGCTAAAAACTAAATAAATAAATAAACACTTAGATTAGCCAAAACAGCTAGAATATAGCCGAAAAAATAGCTAAACTTCAAAATAGCCTAAAGAATCGTAGTAAATGCCAAAATAGTCCATAAAGCTAGCAGAATGTCAATTTTTAACACTTTAAAGCTGTTTTTAACATAATTATGAATAATAAAAAGCAGGGATATTATTCCAGAATAAATCAACTTAAACCTTAAATAACTTTCAATATTTTACTCTCTATAAAAATATATTTTGTCGAAATGATAAAAAGTAGAAATAAGCTCAAGATAACATCAGGTCATTAATAACAATAAAATGATCTGGAGGGCCGGATAGAATTACCTGGAGGGCCGGATCCGGCCCCCGGGCCTTGACTTTGACACATATGATTTACGGTGATCTGAATCTTGTTGTTGGACAACATTACATTCAGAAGAAATGGTAAAAAGCATAAGCTAAACCACTTTTGGGCCAGGTTCAAAGGATGAGGTCCAAAAGACCATGTCTCTCTGAGTGAGAGTGAATGGTCCGTTCCCATGCCTGGGACAGCACGGGTCCACAGCTTTGCCTGAAGAAATTGGGTAATTTCTTCTGAACCGGGCGAGCAGCAATGACAATCATTCACAGAGCTTATAAAATTCTGGTTGGTACTGGAGACAGAAGGGCTAAGGAGCACGTGCAACTGGTGAGCAAGCATGTGTGTGCTTAACCCTTGTGGGGTCCAGATGACCCCAGCCTTACACTGACATGTTATCCATCTCATGACAGATGTGGATGAGAGTGGACAGGATTTTATGTCTGCCATGGACACCAGTGAAAATCCGAAATCATTACAAAAAAGTGTGGGGTCCATATGACCCCACTCTCAACGTCTACATACCTAAGATAGCACAAGATTAATAGTGCAGTCAATGGTGTTGGGAGATGAACAGAGAATGTTGCATTCTCTTAAGACAATCTGCAGATGGCTGATCTCCAAACATCCTGAGTTCCCTGTCTGGATAACAAATGGAAACTCTGAGGATAAGGTTTGCTTCATTGTTCAGAAATCTCACACAAATAAGCATCAGTGGAAAATGTTTGCTGTTCCAACTGATCAATTTGTGGGGTGGCGCATCATGGGCACTGCTGCCCAGAGATTAAGAATGAAATAAACAGCCAGTACTCCAGGACTTAATCAGTGTCCCTACTGTGACGATGCTTCCCTCCAACCTGATGGAGAAGCAGCTGTCACTACTGCCATGGAGACACCTCTAAGTGTGCAGTGGGACTATGGGGAGACCCAACACGACCTCAGGTAGCACTGAAGCCATCACTGGTGGAGATAAAGTCAAACCAGCTGGTCTCCAATTAAAAGAGCTGGGCCTGTCTGTTGTTCGTTGTATGGTCTGCTGATCCTTGAGTTAATGCTGGAGAAAGCCGATTCTCGATGAACATCGCCACTTACACCCCCTCCCTACTGAGAGAGCACCTCAGAGGCCAAACAGAAAGAAGAAATCTTTATCTTGTTTCCTCCAGAAATGCAGTCCCGAGATATCTTCTTTAGTGGATTTATTGGAATGTAAACATGAACAGGGTAAGGGCTCTGCCTTCACTGACTCTAACAAGGTCATTTTCTGGCCAATCCCAATTGGCAGGGTGGAATCTTCTGACAACGTCTCACCCGGGACAATCCCAAAATGAATGCTACAACAGAGAACTACTGTGCAGTCAAGAGAACCATCAGCGCTGTGCTTTTCTTACCAGGTAGTTGAGGGCTTGAATGTTCAAATATGAAGGTGAAGCTGTTTGCACGTGAACCTGGGTGTCTTCGCCTACCACCAAGCTTCGACCAAACATCGGTGTGTTGATGTAGAGGTACCGCTGGTTTGGGGAGTGATAGGCCACAGATTCCAGGGATAAAGTAGCCTGGTTAGCTTCTGCAAGGCCCGGGTCTGCTGTCTGAAACTGTTCCAACCAAACAGGAGATGTCAAGCGATGAAGGCCAAGAGGAAAGCAACACTTCAGTAACATTGGGATGGGTTGACAACATTGATAAGGCGACCACCATGGCCATGCTGCCACCTCATTTATTTGCTGCTTGTATACGTCTTCATCGGGTGTATCAGGAGATTCATTTCTTCTTCAGGGGGAAATCTTTCTAGTATGTGAGGCCGTGTGTCACACTATCAATCTACTAGATATTCACTATCCCTCAATTCATTCATATCACTAAAACTTGACCTGATGAATATTTACAAACAATTCAAAAATGTCTAGTCTCAACGTCTAGTTATGCTGTGTTTGACGTTTCTTTATGGGGATGTAAACTTCTGCTGATTGATTGTGTTATTCATTAATTATTTTTTTCTTGATGGCTTGAAATAAACCTTTTCTAATCTAATCTAATCTAATCCAATCGAATCCAATGAAATCCAATCCAATTGAATCTAATGAAATCCAATCTGAACTGATCCGATGCAATCCAATCTGATCTAAACTAATCTAATCTAATCTAATCTATTCTAATGCAATCTAATCTAACTCCCCCGTGAACGCATCCGCTTACTTGCCTGAGATCGTATGCGCACGCGCTCGCTCATTCGCTTGCTCACTCGCGTTCACTTACTCGCCCGCGATCGTACATGCACGCATTTGCTAGCTCACTTGTGCACTCACACGGGCAATTGCTTGCGCACATGTTTGCTCACTCACACGCGTTCGTGCATTCTCCTGTCCGCGATGCACACACGCTCACAGCAAACCCGAATGAAGAAATTTCAGCTGATCTGCACTTTATAAATGTAGGCACAGGCTGTGACACACCCTTTTTACATTTTCTGCATCGATGAACATGTTCACAAGTTTAAATCGTTATTTTCTTTTACCGATTCCCGAAGAATCGTTGCATCCTTACCACCGGGCTACTAAATCCAGATATACAGTACTGTGCATGTAAAATGAAAGTGTTTTCTCGGTCTCCCCTATCTCTATGAAAAAAGAGTGTGTTACTCTGGGAGCGGTGCTGGCAGCACCCTTCCTGGAAGGGCCTGTTCCACACTTTGTGATGTCACAATGTGAGGACCCGCTCATTTTCATGGCTTGGGAGGGGCTGGTGCTCAGAGCGCAGGTTTTTCAAGGAATCTTCAGAGATGCGTCAATGGATCAACATGCTGCTTTGGGGTTGTTTTTCACTAGGAATTAACATTAGAATACACTTAAAAGCTTATGTTGATGATTTTCTTAATCTTTGTCAATAATGATATTGATATAAAAAATTAAGGGGGGGGGGGGGCAAAGCCTTTTTCTGGGGCAGCTGCCCTGTAGCTCCGCCCCTGATGTTGTCCCAGTATCTGTGTCTGTGTTTATCCTGAATAAAGAACTAAACGGAGGAGCAGCAACAAGTAAGTCAGTGGACTTGGTGGTATTTTCTCCTTTTTCTCCTCAGGCAATAGAGCCCTCCTCCTTACCTTTATGACTGCCTTTACAGAGGTCTTCCATGGCAAGCAGATCAAATAAATTAAACCATCAGAGTTGCTTCTTAAATGCTCATTGTTTCCACAGTCCAGTGTGTTGGTCTCTCCTGTCGATGTGGTCTGTTGTTGTTCCACCAGGCGCACAAACATCTTGCTGACCGGCTTATCAAGGTGATCCTTGACCACCAACTGCAGGAGCAGAAACAAGTCGGGTGAACAGCTGCTGCAATGACAAGACTGTTTTCTTTGCTATGATATTTATTTTCTCCGTTCCCCTGCTGAGAGCACCACGAGGGAAAGCTAATTCAGTTATTCAAGAGAGAAACTTCAATCTTTGTTTTATCTTTCATTCTAACATGCAAAGCAAGAGTCCAAACCAAAACGGAAGCACAGATCATCTTTGACTCGTATCATTGAAGATTTCTTCATGATAGTCATCGACAGTAAACGGCTGAGGGTTTGATTCGGCATTCAGCACAAACCTGGATGTTATAAGGAAGTCCAGGTTTGATGAAAGGAGGAGTCGATATTAGACGGAGATGGTACGGCGACTTGAGGAACTTCACAGAGGCAAACTCTGCTTCCTGGCTGATGCCACCTGTGGGGAGAATTTAGATTATTATCAGCCACAATTCTTAGAGCAGGGGGGTCCGGAGTCAGGCCTCGAGGGTGGTGTTAACATACCTGTGTCTTCCTGCACCAGCACTGCTATGTACAGATACTTTCCAACCAGGCTGCTGAGCTCTCTTGGTCCGTCATGCTTGCTCAGAACCTCCTGCATGTCTAAACTCACTTCCACCTCACCAGAAGATAACAGCTGGAGGAGACACACAGTGTTCATTGGAACAACAAGAAGGCAAGGTTGAACCATTTCTGACTCCCTGGATCAGCTATAAACATGTTTATAAAAGTAATCATCTAAACTAACAACTTGATCATAAAATGTGGAGTAAGCATCAAACTACAAACATCATAGAGGGGAAGAAGACAAAGGCTGCTTCATGGTTCTTTGGTTCAAAAGAAAAACCTTTGCTGCTTCAAAGTATAAAAAGTGTGTTCCATAAATGTAAAAGGCTAAAGATTACCCAGACAACCGCCATCTGCTGTTAAGATCTCACGAGAATCAAGTTAAAAACTGTACTTTTATCATGAAATTTGAAAGAATCTGGATGTCCTGCTCAGTGATTTTCTCATCAGTAGTCCGACACTAGTTTGTTTATAGTTGTCTTTAAATGAAGATGACATAAGAGAGTGCACAGTTTTTGATAGGACAGGATCTGGATCGCTCAGCTTTGAAAAAATACCAAATGCTAGGGCGGGGCCATACTGAGCATTCAGGTATCAATCTGATACCGATCCGATACTGGTCAATATCGCCGATATTGATACCAATACGGATGCCAATATTGATATTTTTTGTAAATGCAGTAGATCTGACATGAACCTCAAAATCTCATTTGTTTTAGCCGCAAATGGTTTTTTGAAAGTTTTCCTTTATTAATGACTTAATAAACAGAAAAGCAGAATTAGGACAATATTTTCAATTAAATGGAAAATAGTTAATTAATATAAAATATTTTTAAATTTAATAAAAAGTGAATAAGTGAATGCAAAATAGTGAACAAACCAAAAGAAACAAGTAGTGTTGAGGCAGTGACTCAGCTGGGTCGTTTTTGCTGATAGAGAATAGTTTCGGGAATACCTGCAGGTCAGTATCGATCCGATACCAACTTGAGATCAATACTATCGATATTTTGGAACGATCCGTCCAGCACTACCAAATTCAAGCTTCACAAATGTCATCCAGAAATGGTTGAACGGACACAGTGGTTTGTTCTCTGAGTTAGTCTCTTCTTACTCTCTCTCTTCTGACCAGGTTGGGGATGATATACGGAGCGTTCATTCCACTGACATAGCCATAGCGGAGAAAGACTTCCCCATCAGCCACCGGGGCTCCATGAACATACCTGGAGCAGGTAAAAACCTGTTATTCAGAGGCAGAGGGATCGTTTGGATCAAGTGTGAGAACCATAGACTCACCTGGCAGTTACGGTAAACTCAAAACTGTTGAAGTTTGTGTCACTGATGAAGTTTGAACTTGGCTGCACTGAGATGTCAATACTGGGGAGAACTGATACAAATGGTTTATTCTAGACATTTATGAGGTTACAGAAACATGATGTGCTGCTTGATCATACCATACTCTTTAACTTCAAAGTCGGTTTTTGTTGTTGTTGTGAAGTCCTCTGAATAGGAAGCTTCAATTGTCCAGATTCCCAACCTGTAATCCCAGGAGTGTCAGTGCAAACATCTGGAAGTTGTGCAAACTTCTGGGAATGTTGAGTTTTGTTGATCTTACTTTGGTTTGATGGGGATTTTGAAGCGTTTCTGCATCGTTGGGATTCCATTGTTGATGTCAACCATCTCTACAACATCCACAGTTATCATGTCAGGGTCCTGTGGAGACAGACATGCTCATGTGAGCTGACCCTGTGGGGCAAAGGACAGGGAACAGGCCATGCTATGTCACCTTGAAGGTCAAGAAGACGCTGCGATTGGCAGGCCTCAGCTCCTGGTTCATGGAGAATGCTCTCACTTTGACTGGATGAGGAAACAAAACAAGCAGCTTACTCGTTTTTCTCAATGACCAACCTTCAGTGAGTTTTGCCTTAGTCACAACTGCCCTTATAGGTGGATACAGTATGTCCCCCTGAAAACTGCGTACTATGAAAGGGGCCCATTAGTGCAGTCCACCTGTTTGTGTAAGCTCCATACAACCAGCCTGACTGCTAAGGTGCATTCACACCGAAAGAGATCAGCACGGCGGAGGCGGACAGTTTCAATATTAAATCAATGGTACAGACCCAAATTGAGGTGATCTGAGGTGATCTGAAGTCCTGTGGCACCATTTGAGTGATGAGCGCGGCACGAAGAACTGGCATCAGCGTGATTTAAGCTGCAAGGCGTAAATTAGGGGGCATGGCCAAAATGTAGATATCTGCAGTTTGACAGGTCGCCGCATTGCATCCACCAATCAGAAACTCAGCTTTGGGCACATGATGTTTTAAGTGACTCGATCAGCTGGCGTCGCCGGTGAGGCTTTGATGGAAAATCTTTAAAATCCTGTAACTTTTCAACCGTTGGGCCGCTTTTCTCCTTCACAATCTACTGGAATGATTGTGTTAACGGTTGAAAAGTTACAGCAAATCAAAGACCATAAACACTCCATGTATTGATGTGTGATTCCTTCCATGACAAATGTGGACAAAGGTGGACAGAATTTTTAGTCTGCCGTGGACTTTAGTGAAACTCAAAAATCAATGATAAAAATAAGTTCTTGTGGGGTCCAGATGACCCCACTTTTAATGTGAACAAGCTAAGGAGAGCGGAAGGGTTAATGTGACTGCACGAGCCTCAAGGGACACACCGGTTGCAACTGCTTCTCTCTCCAACCCTCTGCGGCCTGGAAAACCCAGAACCGTAGCACCCACCAAACCCCTGTAAAGGTTCGTGTGACTAAGGCATTCACATGTTTGATCTCAGGGCCCGCAGAGCCAGTGTGGGACCGTCGGCGCCTCCTACCTTTCTGATGCGGCGTGTACAGAGGTTTGTCGGTTTGGATGAACAAGAAGCCGTTATTGCGACTCACAGGGACTAAAACATGACTGTTGATCTCGTCTGACTGGACATGAAGAACAACTTTTTGGATGTCCTTTTTCAGCACGTTTGGATAGAGCTGAGGAGACAAAACAAATGACATCATACCGGTAGCAAGAAAAACATCTTTGAAATAATCTGCGTCAGTTTGCACACAGGTGTTTCTTACCTGGACGTTGGCTAAGGCCTGGTACTTGTTGTTGGCATTTAGGATCAAGACATCTCTGGACAAAACTGTATGACCTGGAGCCATGGAGTCTTTCAGGAACACAAAGACAGTCACCTCACTGGTGTAGCCAAACAGCTGAACAAACACAGTCTCTAATGCGTCCACGCGGAATGAGGAAGGAGCAGTCACCAGATACCTGAGGAGGAAGATTGGTTCTCTGATCACTTTATTTTTCATGGATCAGAATGAAGAGGAATGTTAGCTTTACTAGTCTTCCACTGGTGGAGACAAGATGTAACACAAAACTGTGAAAAAATACACAACTAAATGACAACTGGTCCTTGGGGACACACTGGAATTGGCTTTATAAAATTATTTCACAAATTCCTAAAGTTTGATCAAAACTCAGACCATGTTCAAAAGGAGGCCTGAGTTTGCAGAGAAACTCTGACAGTCTGTTCTGAGCTGTAAGACGGAGTTTTCAGAAAGCTGATGAGAGTGATCTCAACCTACTCTGACTCAGAGTCTGAAGTGATGATGGACATTCCTAGAAGTGAGAGAGTTGTCATTTATGCAGATGTCAATGGACTTGTTGGTGTGATGGGCAGGTTTGGTATCCATTAGAGGAATGTAGAAGGACAGATGGTGGTTGATTTTGCAAAAAAGATGGAAATGGCGATAGTGAATACATTCTTTGAGAAGAGACAGGAACATAGAGTGACCTATAAGAGTGGAGGTAGAAGCACACAGATAGACTACATCTTGTGTAGACGGTGTAATCTGAAGGAGATCAGTGACTGTAAAGTAGTGGTTGGTGAGAGTGTTTCCAGACAGCACAGGATGGTGGTGTGTAGGATGACTCTGGTGGTGAAGAAGATGAAGAAAGAGAGGGCAAAGGAAGAGAAGAGGACAAACTGGTGGAAGACGAGTTCAAGTGGAGGTGGGATTACATCAGGGATCAGCTCTGAGCCCCTTCCTGTTTGCAATGGTGATGGACAGACTGACGGATGAGGTTAGACAGGAATCACCATGGACTATGATGTTTGCAGATGATATTGTGATTTGTAGTGAGAGCAGGGAACAGGTGGAGGTGGAGTTAGAGAGGTGGAGGTTTGCCCTGGAAAGGAGAGGAATGAAGGTTAGCCGCAGTAAGACAGAGTACATGTGTGTGAATGAGAGGAACCAGAGTGGAAGAGTGAGGTTACAGGGAGAAGAGATAAAGAAGGTGGAGGAGTTTAAGTATTTAGGGTCAACAGTACAGAGTAATGGAGAGTGTGGAAAAGAAGTGAAGAGGAGAGTGCAAGCAGGTTGGAATGGGTGGAGAAAAGTGTCAGGTGTGATGTGTGACAGAAGAGTTTCAGCACAAATGAAAGGAAAGGTGTACAAGACTGTGGTGAGACCAGTCATGTTGTTTGGACTAGAAACAGTGGGACTGAAGAAAAGACAGGAAGCATGTATCTATCTATGTCCCAAACACACTGAACCCATTTTGGGTTACTGGAGCAGCTACCCAAAGTGGGTCACACATTCACACAATTTAGAAACATCACTTTACCTATGAATCACGTTTTTGGACTGTGGGGGGACACTGGAGTGCCCAGAAAAACATGCACAAGGAGAACATGCAAACTCCGCACAGTAAACCCAGATGGGACTTGAACCAGGGACTCCTCGCTGTGAGGCAAGAGTGCTAGTCACTGCACCATCATGCAGCCCACCGAGTTATCCTATTTTGTGAAATTGTTCAACCGAGCTTGATCTCAGCCTGAACTTGTTCTGGATTCTAGCTTAACACTCTTCTTAAAAACAGGTACTCAACAATCACGCACTTTTGTGGCTGCAGCTGCAGTTTTGACCTCTGTCACCTCCTGCTGGATGTATGATAGAATGCAGGTATGATTGACTTCCTCTGAGGTTTTTTATTTTTTTAACGTAATTGAATTTTATAAACATTGCAAACAATCGAGGCATCTTCATCTTCAACAGTGTCATCATATCATGTTGAAACAGCAGCAGAAGAGTAAAGAACAAATCAGCCATTTTATCTCTTCCATCAAACAAATATATAGAAAAGATTTAAAACAACAAAAGGGAAAAAAGGGTGAATTAATGTCAAAGCTTAAAGAAATCCTTATTAAATAAGACATTTCTTTGGCATTTTTCTTTTTCAAGTAGGGATTTTGAATATAATTTAAGGTTGTTTAAAAAGCTGTTTATATTGAGTTTCACCTTTATGAATTTACATTTGTTAACAAAATGTTTTGCAGTACAAATCAGTGATTATGAAGTCTAAATGTTTGTCATCACTGAGATTTATTTTAATTTTGATGGCATTTCATTTTAAATTTTTCTAATGTAACGTTTTTTCCTGCTGGCCTTTTAAGAGAAGAAGACCAGAATAGTTTAAGAAGCATCCGTTAAAAAAACAGATGATCTACAGCATGAGTGTCAAACTCAATCGCACTAAGGGTCAAAATCCAGAGCAAACTTTAGCTCGCGAACAGGATAAACATTTATTGAACACGCTAAAACTGAATTTTTAAAAACATTCAAACCATAACTTTTTAACATAATTATAAACTAGATATATAGCATTACCTGCAATAATACTAGTGTGAATGCTGTAAGCTGAATTCGGCCACTGAAGATGATAGAGCTGATAGATGAAGATGCTGAAATTTATAGTTAAAAACACTGAAGCTGATGACCAGCTAAAATATTAACTAAATTCCAAATTAGCCAAAAAAAACAAAAACAAAAAAATGAATAAATAAATAAAAACTTAGGTTAACCCAAAACAGCTAGCATGTAGCTGAAATATTAAACTCCAAAAGACCCTAAAAAATCTTAGCAAATGCCAAAGTAGTCCGAAAATCTACAGAATGACGATTTTTAAAACTTTAAAACTGTAACTTTTCAATATAATTATGAATAATAAAAAGGCCAGAATATTATTCCAGAATAAATCAACTTAAACATTAAATAACTTACAATATTTTACTCTAAATAAAAATATATTTTGTCAAAATTATACAAGTTAGAAATAAGCGCAAGATAATTTCGGACCATTAAAAACAATAAAATCAAATCATCTGGAGGGCCTACATTCCCAATAGTGCTTTAACTATGGTTATGAAGTTTGTAACCAAAATCCCACAACCGAACGGTGGCTCATTTGACTGCAGTCAATGTGAAGATACCATCTTCTCTTCTCCAGAACCTGAACTAGACACTAGGAACAGATGAGGG
>NC_050524.1:25496275-25509494 GCF_002922805.2 Oryzias melastigma | reverse complement strand
TATTAAACTCCAAAAGACCCTAAAACAATCTTAGTAAACGCCAAAATACTCAGAAAATCTACAGAATGGCGATTTTTAAAACTTTTAAACTGTAACTTTTCAATATAATTATGAATAATAAAAAGGCCAGAATATTATTCTAGAATAAATCAACTTAAACCTTAAATAACTTACAATATTTTACTCTAAATAAAAATGTATTTTGTCAAAATTATACAAGTTAGAAATAAGCGCAAGATAATTTCGGACCATTAAAAACAATAAAATCAAATGATCTGGAGGGCCTACATTCCCAATAGTGCTTTAACTATGGTTATTAAGTTTGTAACCAAAATCCCACGACCAAACGGCGGCTCATTTGACTGCAGTCAATGTGAAGATACCATCTTCTCTTCTCCAGAACCTGAACTAGACACTAGGAACAGATGAGGGTTTAGTGCATGTGCAGCAGAGCTGTTGATGGAAAGAAGATCATTCATTCAGACAGAGTCTGTCCAAGACAGTTTGATTGATTTAAAAGGAGAAATACTCAGAAATTTAAAAAGTAAATGTTTTCTTATTACATTTGTTCTCTTTCAGGAGAAAAATGACACACAGACATGATAAAAACTCTAAAACAGGATTTTCATTGGAGAGGGACTTTAAGGTTTTGTTGCATTATCAGCAGAGGAGAGCAACATGAACCACACTCTTGTTTTGTTCTTTAAAACCATATCATTTCAGGAAACCGATGATCACCTGATAAATATCTGCTAAAGTTAAAGGTTCCTAAGCCGTCTGAGACACTAGAAACTAGAACAAATATTCCATATTCCCTCAAAGGTCAAAGTAATTTTTTCGAATTCATGATCCCTTAGAGCTGCAAACATTTAGAATTCTCCTGAAACCTCAACAAGTGCAACATGAAACCAGGACGATGACAGCGATAGACTCACGATTTGGGCTGTGCCTGTGTCCTCCAGCAAAGGCAGCACACACACAGGAGGAGAACACACACCTTCATCCTGAAGAAGCGCTCTGAGCTCCACACACAACACTGACTGAGAAGAGCGGCTGCAGCAGAGCTACCTGACGGCAGGTATCGATCCGCTCTGCGGCCTCAGGGATCAGGACACAGAGAGGTTTGTTTGTGTTTGCAGAGCTCAAAGGTTAGTTTATACAGCCTGTGTTTTCTCATCTTTCCTAACGTGGTGTATTCCAAGGTTTGCTATAGTCACTGAAGTAAAGTTCAGATTTATTTGTTTTATTTTGCTGAAAAGATAAAAACCCAAACAAATCTGAACCAAACTCATGGGTGAAAGTGTTGTTGGCGCCCTCTAGAGGAGACAACATGAACCTATCTGTAATTTCTTTAGTATGATGTTTTCTGCTGTAATTACACAAAAAATACAAAGGCAACTCTTACTTTTGTCATAAGATGAACTCAAAGATCTTAAACATTCATTTTTTATAAACACAAAGCAACAGATCTTCTTCTTTTACTTTCATTGGCAGATGGCCAACAACTGAAAAGCTGCATTATCGCCACCTACTGGAATGGAGTGTGGAGCGGGATGGTCATTGTCCTGTACCTCATCCTAACTTATGTTCTGTTAATTATGTAAATGCTTAGTAAGGGGATGGATTCAAAAGCTGAGTCTGGACTGTGAGCTGGCTCTCTGACCCATACTCCGGAACAGTAGGTGGCAGTAATGCACCTTTAAGATGGTTGCCAGCCGACATAAAAACCTGAAGAAGAAGAAGAAGAATGCTTAGTAAACATTCACACTATAGTGATTCTTCTGATACTTTCAGTATTTTTTTAAGCACGTAAAAACTCAATCACACTTTCAGTGATTTCAGCCACCAAAACGTTCATCTTGTTCAGGACATTACTGCATGTATTTTTGATAGTCAGAAAATTTATAGTTTTTGCAATCCATCCATCCATTTTCTCGACTGCTTTGTCCCTTCCGGGGTCGCGGGGTGCCGGAGCCTATCCCGGCTACTGAAGGGCTAAGGCGGGGTTCACCCTGGACAGGTCTCCAGTCTGTCACAGGGCCTCAATCACACACCCATTCACTCTCACATTCACACCTAGGGGCAATTTAGAGTCACCAATGAACCTATGAAGCATGTTTTTGGACGGTGGGAGGAAACCGGAGTCCCCGGTGAAAACCCACGCATGCACGGACCAGGGTGTCTCCACCAATCGGAGTAAGATCGGGGTGGTGGCTGTATATTTAACTTGGCCTGAATATGAAAGAAAGGCCTTAAACAATATTAATATAATACTGTATATTACGTCGTATGTCAATAACTATAGAGCAGGACATTCATTCATCCATTTTCCTGTCCGCTTCTTCCCTTTCGGGGTCGCGGGGTGCCGGAGCCTAACCCAGCTACTGAAGGGGTTCACCTGGACAGGTCTCCAGTCTGTCTCAGGGCCAGAGCAGGACATTTCAGTAAAAATGACCATGTTACAAGGCACTGACCTGGAGCTGCAGCTTTGTGTGTGAACAGCAGATGGAGCCAGATGACTGCAGGAGGTTGTGACAGAATCATTTCTTTCAGGAAGAAAATCAAAGCAAACATAAAAGTGTTTAAGAGGTCTAAAGATCTCTGCTTTCTGCTCTTTGATGAAGAAGATTCTGGTTCTGACAGTAAATCAAATGATAGATAACACACGTCAGTAATCACATTAAATGTTTCAGAAATGTTTGACAAATGTGTGTGGGTGTTGTCTAAACATTTTTTTGGAGACATGCTGTCCATTATCCACAATGAGACCACCTCAGTTCAGGTTCAAAATGAATCTTTGTCGGGTCTTCTGTGAATCACCCTTTCTGTGTTTACCGTTCTGCATATAAACACTTTGTCAGCATTTCACAGTGTGAATGCTTCAAAGCGTTCACACTAAAGTGATTCTGTTTGATGCTTTTTTATTTTTTTTTTCTGTACACTTTTTGAACCGTAAAAACTCAATCACACTTTCAGCAATTTCTATAATCTTGGTATCAATTCGTTCACCTCGCTAAGGTCATTATCACTTGTATTTTTGGTTTTCGTAAATGTAACTACATTTGAAGATATTATGTATTTTTTTTGTAACAATTTTACGCAATTGTTGTTTTTTTTCATAAATTTTCATCAATTTTTTTGTGCTCTATAACGTATGTAATATTGGTATCAAAACGTTCGGCATGTTAAGGACATTCATACTACTGGGGTTTAAAAGGCTAATTTTGGGTTTAGATAATATTTTAGCAACATGCTAACATATTTGGATAATTAAGCATCAATTAGGTTTTTTGGACTATTCTTGAGTTTAGTTAATATTTTAGCACCTTGCTAACATTTTCGGCTAATTTGTCATCTAATAAGGTTTTTGGGCTAATTCTGAGTTGAGCAGGTATTTTAGCAATCATCTATTTTTTTGTCTAATTCTGCATTTACTAAGGTTTTTGGGGGTAATTCTGAGCCAAGCTAATATTTTAGCAATGTGCTACCTTTTTTTGGCTAATATCACATCTACTGAGGATTTTTGAGCTAATTAGGAGCTAAGCTGGTATTCTTAGCAACAGGTTTGCTTTTTGGGAATTTTGGCATATACTCAGGTTATTAAGGCTAATTCTAAGTTAAGCTAGTATCTTAGCAATGTGCTAGCTTTTTTTGGTATATACTGAGGATTTTAAGCTAATAAGGAGTTTTTATGGCAATGTGATATATATATATATATATATACATATATATACTTTTGGTAATTTGGCACCTACCAAGAATTTTGGGGCTTTTTGGAGTTTACCTAACATTTTAGCAAAATGCTCACTTTTTTCCACTGAAGTTTTGGGCCAGCTCTGAGTTCCTACTTTTTAAGTGTTTTTTTTTATCATAATTTATTTTAATTTATTTTCTTTTTTAATAAATTATTGAAATTCTTTGCAATTTCTTTAACTTTAAGTTCTTTAGCAACTTTAGAAAGTTGCTTTAGCCTTTTCAGCAAATCCCTTCAAAAAATACTGTAAATTTCTTCAGCATTTTCACGAAAAAGCTTCAACATATTCAGCGTCCACATTCAGTAAAAACCATTCACACTAACATTTTCACAGGAAATGCAATTTTTCTAGTTGACATTTGTTTGTCATGTGACAGTTTTTTCAAATTCATCTGACAAAAGGAACAAACTTTTCTGTGTTCAAAGTACTCTTGAGATTGTTCAATTGGATGTCGTGTTTCTCTATAATCTCATTTTGAGGCTGTGTTCTTGAGCTACTAATGCTGTTGGACTCTGCTTTGCATTTCTTAGCCTGACTTTTGCAGCTTCAGTGGAGGAAACCATCCTGGCAGGGTGTGAGTAGAACCACAGAAATGAACTTTAATGTTTGTGAGCAAACAGGGGCAGTGAACCCCCCCGGGTTCTGGTTTCAGACTGTTTGATTTTGTTCTTTGGACAATGACTAGAAGTTTCCTAATCTGACCTGTTTGGAACATTGCAAACATTACCTGTCAACAGGGAAACTGTAATTGCCTCACTTCTTTTAAGGACGAGGGATGCTGTCGTGGGTGGAGTTTTCAGGTTCACCACCAGGTGTCATCTCTCTGTATGTTACCCAGTTATCGGTGACCTTAAACACAAAATCTTTAACATACTGTAACTTTTCAACCATTGGCTCGTTGAGCCGCTTTTTCCCTTCAGAATCTACTGGAATTATGTTGATCGTGTTAAATACTAAAAATTACAGTAAAAGACTGGAGCTCCGGCTTTAAAGTTTGAATCTCTTCTGGGATCACAAGGTTGCTGGAGCCTGTCCCACCCAGTGTTGGGCAGAGACCGCCTGAATCCACCAACCCTTTGCAGAGAGATCACATCTCACATTTGACCAGAGCAAAGCGGCTTCATTCCAGCCAACCTCCATACGTGCTGTGTGGTAAAATACGTCAGAGTCCCTCAAAGCCCCCTGCTCTGGTTCGGTAACTGCCACAAAAGTGTAGCAGAGTAAAAGGTAAGCGGAATAAAAAGGGCACATCTTGATTTGATTGACATACCCTGCAATCAGTGGTGCTGCCCACCTACGCTGTCCCTGTTGATGGCATGGCGTGCCGTAGGAAGCCATTTCTGTAATGGTGTATCGCCTCCGCTCTGAGGGGGTGGGCACTGATTCCCTTACAGCAAATGTGTCAAAGTTAAGGCCCTGGGGCCGGATCCGGCCCTCCAGGTAATTCTATCCGGCCCTCCAGATCATTTTATTTTATTGTTATTAATGACCCGATGTTATCTTGTGCTCATGTCTAACTTGTAAAATTTTGATAAAATATATTTTTATGGAGAGTAAAATATTTATAGTTATTTAAAGGGGCCATACCATGATTTTTTTCAGCCTTTCAGAGTGAACTATATCCATATATATGATCATATGTTACATTTGGAACCACTAAAAAACAAATTATTTATGAAATATTAGTTATATTTTATGAATTTTTCCCTACCCGGAGGTGAAACAGCTCGATTCCTGAAGCTCCGCCTGCTGCTGCTGCTGTCTGCATCATGACATCATCATGGACAAAACCCGTTTCTCTGCATTTCTCCCACCAAAATAATCCAAACTTCTTCAAAGATGGATGCACATATGATATATCTGCCTTTAGTAGGTCTGGCCATCGCTAAACTCCTTCACAACACAAACACAGCTTCTCCACGGCTGTGTGGGACTGGGGGTTAAGGTAGTGTCTTAAATAACAAACACCTGTTTGAGCTGGAATTTACTGAAGACCGAACACAACTGGAAGATATACGGTATTCTGCATCTAAAATGAAAGGTTTTCGCTGATCATCACTGGTAAGGGGATAAATTGAGTGTTGTGTAAGCCGGGGGGGCGGAGCTTGCAGCACAGACTCTTCCTGCGTTCAGCGTTCACCATTTTCAGCAATTAGTTTCAGTGATTTCATCTATCAGCTTCTGTGTCTTCACCTCTCAACTTCAGTGTTTTCAGCTCTGGCTTTAGTGATTTCAGCTATCAATTTCAGCAAAGTTATCAGCACTAGTATCTTCAGCGGCCAAATCCAGCTTACAGCATTCACAGCATTATTGTAGGTAATGCTGTATATCTAGTTCATTATTATGTAAAAAAGTTACATTTTTAAACTTTTAAGAATGTAGTTTTGGTGTGTTCAATAAATATCTGTCCTGTTCGGCCCGAGACATAAGGTGTGTTTTGGATTTTTTGCGTATTTTAAGTGCATCCAAAGACAAATGTTACTGGTTGCACATTTTTAGGTCCCTTTAGCTGTCACACAGCCAGAGCAGAGTGTTGTTTGAGGTGGTGCAGGATCCCTAGTGCCTGATAGCACCACATACATGCTGAACAACCAGAACAGAAGATGAAGGGCAGGAATACTTTATTAGGATTTTATAGGCTTAAATACATCGTCCTTTATAGAAATCATGACTCATTTCATATACTGATACATATCTTATACATATAAAGAAATAAAGTGACTGGATTCTTTTGCGGGCATAAACATGTGTAAATTTATATTCACAGTCGGATTTCCCTCAGTTTCAAACCTATTTACATGAACATTTGCCAGTCAGCTCTAATATGAGGAATCAGTCTGAAAAGTTTCATTTGAAACAAATGTGAATGATCAGAAAGCATTTACAGGGATTTGACCTTTTAGAAAAGTGTCACTTTAATGCTTATGCACACCAATACTAATATTAATAAAACATCTTCATCTCTGCGTCCTCTAGTCACCAGCAAACTTCCTCACAGGATTTTCAGAGTTCTGTAGTTTGGAGCTTTAGCTGAAGTTATTCCAGCTGAATCTACTATTGAGATAAACTTCCAAGATGTTACAGAATCACTTGTTGTCTACTGATTCATTTGGTGCTCCTCGTTTTCCTGTATTTCAGCTGGTGTTTGGAATGGAATGAAATAGTGTCAGCCAAGAAGAAGAGCTGCTGTGAGAGCTCCAGAGACTCAGAGTTACCAAAACGAGGAAAGGAGAGAGACGGACCAAGACTGACTGATGTGTCTAAATCGTTTGTGATCAATTAGACTTTGCAGCGTTGATCCAGTGGCTGCAGTGGCTGTGCAGTGGCTGCAGTGGCTGCAGTGGCTGCAGTGGTTGCAGTGGTTGCATTGGTTCCAGAGGCTGCAGTGGCTGCAGTGGTTGCAGTGTCTGTGCAGTGGCTGCATGCTCCAGACCAACACTCTCATCCATTGAGCTGCCATTTTACGATGTTGGTGCAATTATGAGAAAGGGTTTGATAAAATAAAAAGTGTTTTGAACTGATTTTATTTATCCTAGAACTCTAGAAAAGACCATGTATGTGTTTAACCTTCATTCTAAATATGTTCTAGGGCTTAATGATTAGATGCTAACTCTTCTTCCCAAGTGCATTCTGTCACCTGCTGGATTACGTGAGTTCTGGACACAAAGAGTTCGAACTAGACGACAGTTGGACCAGGACAGATCACCTGCTGGGAGTCAGCCCTGAACCTACAGGAACTCACTGCTGTCCTGTGAAGAAGTTTCCGTGCTGAGGCTGCAGCGCCCCCCTGTGCTGGGAAGCACTCATCACGAGCTTTAACAGAGACCCAGGAGCATGCAAACCAAACAACATTAACATTCTCGTCCACAAAGACAGGTTAGCATATCTGATCATGCAGATGCTGGAAGGCTCATCAAGAGCTGGATAGGTGTTTGAGTGTGTCACTTCAGGCAGGTGTGTTTGTTCAGGTTAGGGTCCATCTGAACTCTCATTGGTTGGGTTTGTTTCCATTAACCCTTTAACACCAGAGCTCCAGTGTTTCTGTTCTTTGATTTACTGTAACTTTTCAATTGTTAACATATTTCCAGAAGATTGTGAAGGAGAAAAGCTTTAGCGGTTGAATAGTTCCAATACGTTAAAGATTTAAGTGTCACTGGTGAAGCTTCAGGTGTTAGAGGGTTAATAAGCCAGTGTGTGTGTGGGTATGTGTGTGTGTTCCACTATCGTTATGGGGTCTCCCCGGTTGGAGATCACAGCACCATGGTGGGGATGTGATGAACCAGAGATGCCGGGTGGGGTACAGCCGTCAGCTGTGGCGGGTGAGACGGAGGCGGTGAGTGCACTCCCCCTCCTCCCCCCACCACAACCACACCCGCCCCAGGGTTGCCGGCGTCCCCGGAGGGTCGGTGCCGCGCACTCTTCTGGTGCGCCCGCAGGCCAGCCAGCTGGGAGTAGGCAGACTGGCAGACGTGGCACTTGTAGGGCCGCTCGCCGGTGTGCAGGCGCACGTGGTTCCTCAGGGTGGAGGACTGGCTGAAGCGGCGGTTGCAGAAGCGGCACACGAAGGGCTTGTCCAGGGTGTGGATGCGCATGTGAGAGCGCAGGTTGCTGCGAGAATTGAAGCCACGGTGACATATGACACACCGCATGCGGCCCAGACTGGTTGAAGAGGAGGAGGAGGAGGAGGAGGATGAAGAGGAGGAGGAGCCATCGCAGGTGTGGAATTCGTCTGTTAGGAAGTGAGAGAAACAGTTTATGTGGAAATGCAAAGACTCTCCTGCTGTCATTCAACCTTACATGATCTAGAACAGTTTTTAGCTCATATTTATCAGTATGCTAACGTTTTTGGCTAATTTGTTATCTACTGAGGTTTTTTGGGCTAATTTAGACTTTAGCTGCTATTTTATGCTAACCTTTTTGACTAATTTAGTTTTCTAAGGAATTTTAGGCTATTTTGGATTTTAGCTAGTATTTAAGGACTGAGCTAGCTTTTTTTTCCTTATTTTGCATCCACTGACATTTTAGGCTAATTTAGACTTTTTAGTTTCCATTTTAGCTAATGTTTTTGACTAATTTAATTTACCGAGGAATTTTTCTGGTATTTTGAAGTTTAGCTAGTATTGAAGCAACAAGCTAGCTTTTTTGGCTAATTTGTTATGTGTCTTTTTTATAGTATAATTTAGAGTTTAGCTTCTATTTTAGCAACATGCTAACTTTTAAGCAATGTGCTAGCTTTTTTTGTCCTAATTTGGCATCTATTGAGGTTTTTTATGCTAATTCGGAGATCAGCTAAAATTTTAGCAATTTGCTTACGTTTTTGGCTAATTTGTAATCTAATGGAGTTTTTGAGTTCATCTAGATTTTAGCTTCTATTTTAGCAACAGGCTAATGTTTTTCACTAATTTAGTTTACTGAGGGGGCTGCACGGTGGCGCAGTGGTTAGCGCTCTCGCCTCACAGCGAGAAGGCCCCGGTTCGACTCCCGGCTGGGACCTTTCTGTGTGGAGTTTGCATGTTCTCCCCGTGCATGCGTGGGTTTTCACCGGGGACTCCGGCTTCCTCCCACCGTCCAAAAACATGCTTCATAGGTTAATTGGTGACTCTAAATTGCCCCTAGGTGTGAATGTGAGAGTGAATGTGTGTGATTGAGGCCCTGAGACAGACTGGAGACCTGTCCAGGGTGAACCCCGCCTTCGCCCTTCAGTAGCCGGGATAGGCTCCGGCACCCCGCGACCCCGAAAGGGAAGAAGCGGACAAGTAAATGGATGGATGGATAGTTTACTGAGGAATTGTAGTATATTATGGAGCTTAGCTAGTATTTAACCCTTCTGCTCTCCTTGGTTTGTTTACATTAAAAGTGGGGTCATCTGGACCCTACAAGACAGTGCGCTGAACTTTTTTTATAATTGATTTTTGAGTTTCACTAATGTCCATGGCAGACATAACATTTTGTCCACCTTTGTTTACATTTGTCATGGAAGGAATCACACATCAATATGTGGGTGGAGTCATCTGGACCAGAAAGAGAGCGTTCTAGCTTTTTTCTTGCTAATTTGGCAAAAACTAAGGTTTTTTAAGCTAATTCTGAGTTTAGCTCGTATTTTAGCAACATGCTTTCATTTTTGGCTAATTTGTTATCTACTATGGTTTTTATAGCCTAATTTAGAGTTTAGCTTCTATTTTAGCAACAGGCTAATGTTTTTGACTAGTTTAGTTTACTGAGGAATTTTAGGCTATTTTGGAATTTAGCTAGTATTTGAGCAACAAGTTAGCTTCTTTGACTAATTTGGCAACCACTAAGCTTATTGGGGGCTAATTTGGAGTTGAGCTTATATTTAAGCAACACTGAATATTTTTGCATAATTAGTATGTATAAAGGATTTTTAAGTAATTTAAGTACAATTTTTTTTTAGAAATTTAGGTAAACTTCAGTGCTCTTACATAGTTATTTTAGCAAATTTCACATTTTTCAAATGGCTTATGCATTTTCAACAAATCCCTGCAGCAGTCAATCAATTGCGTCACCATTTTCAGCATTTTCAGCGACTGCATTCATCAAAAAACATTAACACTAGCATTATTGCATGCAACTTTTCTAGTTAACCATCCCCTAAACCTTCATTGAGGACATTCACAGAGGAAACATTCTTTCTCCCTTCCTAATACTTTAGATCGCTGCATTGGTATCAAATGAATTATAACCATTTTTACCACTTTTGCTCTTCTTTGTTTGCTCCTCGTCTCCTCCTGGAATTCCAGGAATTCCCAGGAAGGTGTTGTGGGAGTTTCCGTACCAAACAAGCAGTTCTTGGTCTGGTGGAATAGTCTGTAGAGAGAAACTCTTTCCTTAGATTTCTTTTTCAAATGAATGTAAACTTTTTTTCTGGTTTATAGTTAATTTCATAATAATAAAACAATTAACAATAATTGATTGTAAAAGAAAGTTTATTTGCACTGTGTTATGTAAGAATTTAAATACTTTACTACAGACTCATGGTCCAGTTACCACAAGAAACATAACAGATAAAGGACTTAAAATATAAAAATGATAATACAAGTATTTACACCAATAAAAACAATGACATAAAATTATTGTAAACTTAGAAAACATAAGTAATTTCAGACTTAAAAAACAATGTTTAAAAATTGTTCAGTTTAAAAACTGTTTAAAAACTGTCTAAAAGTAAACAAAACAGCAATAGTATTAAAAAGTTCATGTATTCTAAATACGCATCGTTTCCATGTTCTATTAGTTCGGTTTTGGTTGCCTAACAATATATCTGACATATGAACAATTTATTCTGTTTTGTTTTTTGCGTTGTTGCCAACATAGAGTATTGTAAGATCTGTTATCTAACTTTGAAGGTCATCACAGTAAATAGTTCTTTATCTCGGTAAATAGTTCTATAACTTTATTTACAATTATTAAAAAGTCAAATAACTTTTTAAAACTCACATTATTTGGTCACATAAAACGATTTCATAAAGAACATATGAATCATTTTTAAAGCAAAATAACAAATGACTGAAGAAAAGAAAAGAATCTGAAGTTATTAAGAACTTCTCATCATTGGCTGAGAGCATCACCTGAAGGTGAAGCTTCTGACAGCAGGGGGCGCTGCAGACCTCAGTGGAGCTGAGCAAAGACTGGTCAGTATCAACCATGAAATATCCGTCAGAATAATGACTTGACTGCAGTTTCGTTCCTCTACAAGTGTAGCTGAGAGCTTTGATTGCATTCTGTTCAGCTGAGGTGGAGCGCTCGACCTCCGATCAGAGGAGAGTCGCAGGTTTGATTCCCACCTTGCTGAAGAGTCCTTGAGCAAGACACTGAACCTCTTGGTGGCTACAGGTTGGTATCAGTGTTTGGCAGTGGAGCCGCCGCAGGTGTGTGAAAGTCTGTGAATGTGAAGGTTTTTAACCCCAGAGCTCCATCACCGGGGGATTTTCACCCGAGCAAAAGTATTTACACAATTTTTAAAGTGCTGCATGTGTATAGTCTCACATGTCCCAGAAATGAGAGGACCAAAACCAAAGTCTCCAGTATCATTTTTATTTTATTTATTTTTTTACATTTTTCTCCTCAAATTCCTAATTTTTCAGTCATTTTGAGCATGTTTTTAGGATCTTCCTATGTTTTTATTTTCCATTGTGTTACATAAACCACAGTTGAAAATAAAATAAAACTACTCTAATTTATTATGTGCTGTCATATTTTGATCTATTTTAATGACAAATACTTTTTGGGGTATATTATGTCATGTGAAAATTACCCTTCCAAAAGTGATTATGTAAATTTTAATAGGAAAAGTGTTTTAGGGTTAATGAAGATAGAGAAGTGCTATACAAATATACACAATTTAAATATAAGAAAAGAAAATATCATCACCTTCTAACATCTTTGTTATTTTTTAATTTTATTCTAATCAATCTAATATCTGAAGTGGGTTTCATGCATCTGTGCTAATTTTTTATGGCGGTATTCAATTACTTGAATGCTTGAAAAAAAATCCATCAAGTTGAAAAACCATATTTCAAATATTTCAAAAGATTTTTGTTGATTTGCTAAAACAGTTCATGTAAAGACACACTTTGAGCTCCTGATATTCTAACGCAGGCGTGTCTAACGCTGGGGGACAACATCCAAAACACACATCAGGCCGAACATCCATTGAACACTCTAAAACTACATTTTTAAATCTTTGAAACTTAACTTTTTTACATAAATATTAATAAAAACAGGCAGGAATATTAACTTAAACCTTAAATAACTTTCAATATTTTACTCTCCATAAATAAAATATTTTATCAAAATTATCCAAGTAAGAAAAAAACTAAACATTAGAAGGAAAAACACTCGAATTTCTTTACTTCTATATCATTTTATATGAAAAATTCCACTTATTAATAACTGAACTGTGTTTGTTGAAAGGACCAATGGTCGGGATGATGCATTCACTGACCTCCACAGCCTTGTAAAAAATGCTGCTGCCGATCTGAACCACCTCCAGGTTCTGCTCCTGTTCGTTCCGCGCACACTTGATGTAGGTCATCCAGCTCCTCTGGTCCTCCTGACTGGCATCGATGAAGTACCTGACAGTCCCGTCTTCATTGAACACCTGAGGAGACGAGGAGAGGAGCATGAAGATCCACCTGCAGAGCTGTTCTGTTAGCGGGAGCTTCATGGAGGAAGTTAGATACCAGGACTTGAATACAGATAATTAACCAGTCACCGATGGTGGAGGAGAATTACAGTGAGTTGGATTTGTTGTGCGGGAAAACTCAGCAGGTTTGGAAACAATAGTTACAAAAGTCAGAAACGGATCCGTTTGTTAAAGGTTAACCTTTTAACACCTGAGATGATGCTTGAACACATAATCTTTAACGTACTGCTTTTCCCCTTCACCATCTACTGGAATTACGTTGATCATGCTAACAATTAAAAAAATTACAATAAATGAAAGA
>NC_050524.1:25483019-25496265 GCF_002922805.2 Oryzias melastigma | reverse complement strand
ATATATATATATATATATATATATATATATATATATATATATATATATATATATATATATATATATTTATATATATATATATATATAAATATATATATATGTATATATCTGTTGTTTTTATTGTTTTTACATACCTGTAATGTAGGGCACTTTGACTGAGGTTATTTTAAGGCACCATATGAAGTGAGGTGCATCTTTTCCTCTCAACACCACATAAAGGATTCATTTAACTCTTTCGCGATATGACACAGTCCAATTCTTTTTTTCCCAAACGCTAAAATCTGGATATTTCTTATTCATACAGCATTAAAAGCTGTAAATAATAATCCCCGACATTTGACAGAGAAATGCATTCAGGTTTAGATTTGGAAGAAACAAGCTATTGATTGGACGTCTTTTTTTTTTTTTTTTNNGTGGACATAAAAACACAAACAGAAAGAAAAACTATATTTGTCAGAAATTGATTATTTACTTAATTGATTTTAAACCTTTTAACAACATAACCTTGTTCTTATCAGGGGTTTTCCAGCAATACTACCATTGCTCCATAAATTCTTCAATTTATTTTATGTCCCTAAAATAAATTAATCAGCTTAAACAATATTTTTGGTTAGTTTTTGGGCCAATGGTTTCAGTTTGACTATTTTTTGTTTTTGTCCTGTTTTTTTATTTTTTTATTCCTGACTGCAGTTCTTTTTAACCTTGCGTTGGGTGAAAAACAACACACCTTTTTTTTTTTTTTTTGGCTGTTACCTCCACTGATCACCCTGATGCAGACGCCGTTTGCCTCGGTGATGGGATGAGGACTGAGCTGTGACTTGTGGACTTGTGTGAGTGTTTGTGAGTGTCTGTGCTGTTGCCGCCTCACCTCCCACATCAGGTTGTTGTTTTTGTACAGGTCGATGTGTTCGGGGGACACCAGCCGCCCGGTGAAGGGCCCCATCTCTGTCCCCGCTTTGATCCAGGTCTTCGAGAAAATCCCCAGTCCTTCTCCTGCAGCACAAAGCAGACATACACCTCAGGGAATCACAAGAACATTTATGCACCGTCATTTAGCATCAACTTAAAATCGACGTTTCCCTATAGCTGGAAGGGGTTCGAGATGAGTTTTTACCTGGAACTGAACTCTGAGCGATGATCACCTCACTGGGTAACACCAGGCTGGACAGTTTCTGCACCTCTGAACACAAACACAACACTTTTTGATTCGTGAAAACGCTCTAATCCAGTTTCACACATGCAAACATCATCATGATCCCAGAAATAAGCATGAAACCCAATTATTTTCGCCTGAACGGTCACATTCTGTCGAACAGCAAATTCTGGAGACTTTGAGAAAGGCGGCAACAAAACGACTCACGAGGGAAAAGAAATGGAAAAAATCCTTTATATTAAAGGCGTTTAATGTCACAACCGGTTTCACGCTCAAGACTATAAGCGTGAAATATGCTGTGACATTGAGGAGAAAGGAGATTTGTGCTTGGACTCGTTCGGTCTGAGCGCGCGCGGTGAGCGAACGAATCAAAGCACAAATCCTTCTGCAGAAATAAAACGGAAACAAAAAAACACCAACTCTGAGCTCCGGCGGCCTCCCTGAAATTATCCCGAACGAATTTCACCAGAAACACAAACGAATTCAACGTGAAAGTGGAATTAGAATGAAAAATAAAAAGAAAGCGCGCGGCACGGAGAGGCCAAGCGGCCCGCGAGGGGAATCAACTTTACGGAAAATATAATAACATTATTACTTTAGTCACGTGAATTTAAGATCTATTCAGATTTTTTACAAAAGAGCAAAACATCTTGCATTAAACTATTTTTTTATTTGTTTTACTGATTAAATAACATATTTTATTAACTTTTTTAAAAGTGTAAAATAGCGATTTTGAGCCAAAATATTCGATTTTGCTCCACAAATAAACCAATCTTTATAAAGTTTATCTGCGAATGTAAACAAAGTAAATAAAGAGTCTGGAGGAGTCTGCTCCCACTGACCTCCGGAGAAGGACTGCGCCAGCACCTCCGCGGTGAAGGCGGTCTTGGGGCTCGGCGCGGTGCGCAGGTCCTCGTGCTGCTGCGGCTGCAGGTGCGGCTGCAGGTGCGGCTGCTCGCCGAGCACGTGCCTCCAGCGGCCGTACAGGAAGCTGTGCAGGATGTCGGAGGTGATGATGTCCGCGAGCGAGAGCGGCGGCGGCGGCTTGAGGCCCCGCGAGGAGCCGGGCAGCACGGAGCCCATGGCGTCAGAGGGGGTCCGGGGGGCTCCACCTGTGGATGCGGGTCGCACCGAGAGCCGCGCGCGCCCGCCCGTCCTGTTCCAGAAAGAGAGAGGCGCAGACAGCCGCGCGCTCAGAAGGACAGACAGTTTGAACGCGGCTGCGGTGCTCCAACGTTTCTATCAAGGGAGGGGGGGTCCCGAAGCTCCCCGCGTGCGTCTATTGGCTTCCTTGTCGCTCGTGACACACAGACACGTTCAATCAGGCCGCATGAGGGTCGACAACCCCCCAGCCCTCATCAGGTGGCTCTCAGGTCAGACCTGGACCCTCCATAAAGGTCCGAACCCGGGAATCACACTGAGCTGCTCGGTCCGGACCAGATTTGTCCTAAAGAGTGAAACATTGCATCAACTAAAGCTCTATGATTGTTACACTTAAATTTTGGATTAAACTTTAAGTTGAATAAACCATCAACTCTATTTTTTAATTTGATGAAAACCGATGCAACAAATTGATGAAATTAAGTTAATTGATCAATTTTTTCCACTTTTTACAGTTTATGTAAACTGAAGGTCACGAGTTTAACCTGAAAACTGTCCAGGAGGACAGTTGGAAATCCAAACCTGGAGATGACCCACAAACATCTCTGTGCTGGTGTCAGAATCCAAATGTTTCAGGGGTCATAAACAGTAAATGAACATCTTGTTCTCAGCTTTGCTGACCAGAGCTCTGTGTGGATCTGCTTCAGTTACAGTTCATTTGCTGTAGTTGGAGCTGACATAACATATTATTTTGTAACTTATTCCCCTGCGCCTCAGGTATCCAAAATGATTTCCAGAAACGATTCAATTCGATTCAATAGAGCCTGAATCTACTTGTGATTTTTTTCCGACTCTTTCGATTCTTCAATTCAATTTTCAGTTTACACATTTATACACATTTGTTTAGAATAATCTACTATATGATTTGAATATATTTATATTACTCTGATCCAGTTCACATACTGTAAATGTATCAGTGAAATAATGAGATTGTTAATATCATCCAGTGTTACATGGATTCTCTAAAGGAGAAGTTCTAACTAAAATGTTCAGATCATTAACATTGGAAACATTGTTCTGCTTCTCCTGGAGGATGTTTCAGTTTGGACACTAGGGGGCGATCTCACTATAGTATTACACCTTATTCCAGAAGAAGAAGAAAGAATGAGGGAAAAACAGGTTTTATACCTCAAATAGTTACTTTAAAAACATTTCCTTAAAAGAGTTTGAAAAATTAACATCTGAGTTTATAAAGATTTCTATTTAGTCAGTAATGAATGTTTAGGTTGACTGAGTGTTAGCATTAGCCGTCCTAAGGGAAATGCCATTAAACGTTAGCATCAAGCTAGCAGACTTTAGCTTTATGTGCTTTAGAGGAACTTCACGATTCAAATTCAGCATTCAGTAGAGGTTACCATCGGGATTCAGACCTTTCCCTGCAGCTCTGTGCTGCAGCCGGTGCATGCTGGGTATTTTTCTAATGCTGGTTCCAGCCGTGTTGTGGTTGGTGGGGAATATCAGGAGTCACACCTTAAAAATCCCCTCCGAGTTCTTCATTATGAGGAATTATTAACAAAATAAAATACAAGTCAGAGCGGGAGATTTTCCTGCTTCCCTTCAGGGATGTACGGTGGGGGTAGCATCATCATTTGGGATCATTTCAGATAAAATCAGTTTACATCCCAGAGACAACATGATTATCACCAGGAGAACAAACAAACGGAGAAAAGTAAAGGTTATTTGTTCTTAGAAATCTAAAGTTCAGGCAGCGGAATGTGAGGAGGGGGAGCAGGAGGAGCAGGAGCAGGAGGAGGAGGAGCAGGAGGAGGAGGAGGAGGAGGAGCAGGAGGGCAGCAGCGTGAGTGACGGAGCACGAAAAGCGATTAGAGGAGAGATTACCAAGACAACAGGTGCTTTCTTCATCCTCCTCCTCCTCCTCGCGCCCCTCCACAGGACGATTATTCTCTCTTTCACTCTGATCTGTATTTATGAGCTTTTTAAACATTTATTGACCCACGTGCACGCGCGCGCGCATACCCTCTTCTTTGCTGAGTCGTAACATTAGAATTCATGTTTTTGGAGGAGCTAAAAGGACAGAATGACTGAAATAATACAAGATACAAGTCTTCTGTTTGATATGAAATAATAAAACCTGCGGAGAGGATAAAAACATGCGCAGAAACGGCGACACTTTGGAGACAATTCTCCTCCAGTTCCTCCTCCGCGGGCCCCGGCTCTCCCCCTGCGGCCTCCGCGCGTGACGGCCCCGCAAAGCCCCGCGCTTTTGTCCCGGGAGACCGCAGAGAAAGACACGGGGAAAATCCGGGAATAATGGCAGATTTGCAAATGTTTCTTCAATAGATTTGACTCAATGAAGTCTGGAATCAGACTCCTTTTCTCTTTCTCTCTCTGTGCGGGGCCTGTGGCCGCAGCCGCCACGCACGCGAAGCCGAGCGGGAGGCGCGATTGTGTCGGAGAAGGACACGCTCTAATGAGCTTTGAGCAACAAAAAGCTCTCATTGAGGGGCTCCCGGTGTCCTCCCGCCTTTGTGGGACCACTTTAGCCCCGAAAAAAGACGACGGGAAGTCAGGAGGCGGAGGAGCGGCAGGTGACTGGCACGCGTAAAGACAAGAGGAGGAGCGCGGAGGAGGAGGAGAAAGGAGGGACGGGCGGGAGGTGAAAGGAGAGGTGGTGGGAATGGGCCCAAATGGCGCAGTAATATTGTTCCACTAACGTGATTAAGCGGCGCTGCGGCCTCATCAGTATTCATGCGCGCCGACAGACGCAGCGTGCGCGCCGCTAATGATCCGCTTTAAAGAGGCTTTTAATGATCATCACCCCCCCCTAATGGAGAGCTTTATTCTTCCAGAGCTACTCTTCTCACACGTCCAGCAGAAGGTCCTCCAGCAGACAGCGACCAGCATGACGACCACACCAAAGAGGGCTTCCTCCTGTTACTGCAACATTTGTAAAATAAACGGAATATTATGAGTTAAAATACACAACACTGTAAAAAGGGAAACATCGGATCAATTAACAAAGCTTTGTCATTTAAAAATATTAGTTTTATCAAATTGCATTTTTCAGTTGACTAAACCATCAACTCAAAATTTCAATTTGATGAAAACTGCTAACTTTAAATGTAACTAGAAAAGCTGTGATAATGCTGGTGTGAATGCGTGTTGCTGAAAGTGGTTGCTGAAGATGCTGAAACGTTTTGCTAAAAAATGGCGAAGCAATTCACATTAACTGCTGAAGGTATTTGCTCAAAATGCAAAAGCTATTTACAAAATGTTACATTTGTCAAGAATGGAAATTTCATTAAAGAATTCTGAAATAGCGCTAAAGTTGACCTAAATTTCTGTAAATTGCTTAAAAATCGTTGAGAAAAACGATGAGACCAACTACAGGAGGGAGGTGCAACACCTGGAGTCATGGTGCCACAACAATAACTTGGCTTTAAACGCTAAAAAGACCAAGGAGATTGTGGTGGATTTCCGCAGGAAAGGTCATAACCACCATCTTCCTCTCCTCATTGGCAACGAGGCGGTGGAGAGAGTGAGCAGTTAGATTCCTGGGGATAACCGTGACTGAGGACCTGTCCTGGGGCAACCACATCACCTCAGCTGTACGGAAGGCCCAACAGCGCCTCTACTATCTGAGGAAACTGAGGAACGCTCACATTCCCAGACCTTTGATGTTGAACTTTTATAACTGTGCCATCAGCAGTGTTCTGACATATGGACTGCTAGTGTGGTTCTCCAGCTGCACTAGGGCTGACCAACAGGCACTCCAGCGAGTGGTGAAAGCAGCCGGTAGAATCATTGGAATGACTCTGCCAGGAATCAGCACCATCTACTCCACTCGCTGTCTGAGAAGAGTCCACAACATCCTGCGGGACCAACATCACCCTGCATACCACCTCTTTCACCTGCTGCCCTCAGGGAGAAGGTACAGGTCCATACAGGCCAGAACAGCCAGACTGGCCAACAGTCTGTATCCACAGGCTGTGAGGCTTCTGAACTCTATCCCTCTCTCGTCTCTGCCCCACTCTCATGGACAATAACCAGCTGGAACTGTCTCTCACTTGTTTACACACTGGGCTAAGGGGTATTTATTTATTATTATTATTATTATTATTATTATTTGTAAATGTGAAGTATGGAGTACAGATGCTTTAAACGCAATTTCGTTGTTTCTCTGTGACAATGACAATAAAATTGAATTGAATTGAATTGAATTGAATCCCCAATACATACCATTTTAGGAAAATATTTAGTGTGTTGCTTAAACACTAGCTAAACTCCAAAACAGCCTTAAATTCCACAGTAAACTAAATTAGGCAAAAATGTTAGCATGTTGCTAAAATAGAAGCTAAACTCTAAATGAGCCCAAAAATATTTAAAGTCTTGTTGCTAATCTACTTAAAATGTAGACATTTTAAGACTTTTCTCATTCATTTCCTTTGGGGCATATTTTCATCCAGATTTAAAAACTATAAAGTTTATGAATGTCAAAAACGAACGAGCTGAATTTTTTGATACAAAGATTGTTGAAATTGTTTAAAAGATTCACACAATACATTTCAGGACTTTAGTTAATGAATCTGAAGTTTCAGTATTCTGAGCAGTTTATGCTATCTTGGTATCAAAACAGTGATCTTGTTAAGGACATTATCTCTTGTATTTTTGGTTTTCGTAAATTTTAAGATTTTTAAGATATTAATCAGTTTATGCTATTTTTCAGCCCCATTGGAATGAAAGGGAATTTCTGCAAATGTATGCAATAAAAAACATTCAGGATGTTCTGGAAATTCATGCTGGTATTTTTGGTATTGTTAAATTTTACACAATTATTGAAACTTGACACAATTTTACGCAATTTTTCTTCACGATTTTTAATTTTACATATTTACATATTTTATATTACATATTTTAGTTTCTTCAAGAAAAATGGTCAAAGACGTCCATTAAACCCATGGAGCACAAACACTCATTGGCACTTTTTAGGCACACCTGCCCAAATGCTCGTTAATGCAGATTTCTAACCAGCCAATCACATGGCAGCACCTGGGTGCATTTAGATATGTAGACACGGTCAAGACGATCTGCTGCAGTTCAAACTGAGCATCAGGATGAGGAAGAAAGAACGATGGAAAACGTGGTCTGGTCTGAGGAGTCTTCCTTTCTGCTACAACATTCACATGGTAGAATTTAACATGAAAGCATGGATCCATCCAGACCGGTGGTGGTGGTGTCATGGTGTGGGGGGTGTTTTCTTGACACACTCTTAGTACCAATGGAGCATGGTTCCAGCAAGGATAGCTGAGTGTATGGAGGTGAGCCGAGTGTGTCCGCATTCTTCTGGACATCCAGTCATGTGATTAATGCAGACGGTTTATGATCCCGGCTGGTCTCTGAGCTTCAGGGAAAACATTTGGACCTGATCCAGATCACCATTAGTTGAATGTTTAATCAGCTCCAGTTAGTGTGTACTTACCGAGCTGCTTCCTGTGGCCCACACACTAATGCCTGTCCTGCTGTCCCTGTGGGGACCGAAGGTTGAAAGCTGCATTTCAGGACCTCGTCCTTGAGAGTTTGAATGAGAGAGCTCCGACAGCCACACATCAGCCGGCTTTGGCGACTAAACCTGAATGTTCTGCTGACATATTTGGGCTTTTGAGCCAAAATGTCCCAATTTATTCTGAAACTTTCAAACATTATAATGTATTTAACATTTCCAGGATGTAAATTCAAGACGTGTAAAGACTAGAATGGGAGAGTTTTAAGGCTGCCTGGTGAACTGCATATGTTGATAGTTGAGTGAAAATGTCCTGCAGGTTTCTGATGGAGCGTCAGCATTCTCACACTTTACAGCACAGGTGTCAAAGTCAAGGCCCGGGGGCCGGATCCGGCCCTCCGGATCATTTTATTTTATTGTTATTACTGTTATTTTATTATTGTTATTTAAGGTTTAAGTTGATTTAAGGTTTAAGTTCTGGAATAATATTCCTCCATTTTTATGATTCATTATTATGTTAAAAAGTTACAGTTTTAAAGTTTTAAAAATTGACATTCTGCTAGTTTTTTTGGACTATTTAGGATTTACTAAGATTTTTTAGTCTTTTTCTGTTTGTTTTTATTTAGGCTATTTTGGAGTTAAGCTAATATTTCAGCGACATTCTAGTTGTTTTGGCTAATTTAGGCTTTTTGGGGTGGGGCGGGGTGGGGGTTAGTCTGTTTTTGGAGTTTAGCAAATATTTCAGCCACATGGTAGCTGTATTGGCTAATTTAGGTTTTATTTATTTTTTGGGGTTTTTAGGCTATTTTTGTCAGCTTCATGCTACCTGTTTTGGCTAACCTAGTTTTTTTTTTTAGTTTTTTTTGTATTAGCTTATATGGCATTTAGCTACTATTTTAGCTGGCTATCGTCAGCATTTTTAGCTATCAGCTTCAGAGATTTCAGCTATCATTTTCAGCATCTTCAGCGGTCAATTTCAGCTTACAGCATTCACACTAACATTATCACGGTTAATGTAAATGTCTAGTTCATAATTATGTTAAAAAGTTACGTTTTTAAAGTTTTAAAAATGTAGTTTCAGAGTGTTTAATAAATGTTTATCCTGTTCGGCCCACGACCTAAGGTGTGTTTGATTTTGGCCCCTTGTGTGATTGAGTTTGACACTCCTGCTCTACAGGAACGTCCCAGAGGTGTGATCATGCTGATGAAGACCGTCTCCATGTAACCCCTCTGATAGAAACGATAATCTTGTCGCTCTCATCAACGATGATGTTTTCTTTCTTGGCGAACTCTCTGAGGTTGACGGCTGAGCTGCAGTGTGTCGTGAAGAAACATTCCTGTCATAGAAACTCTTCTGGACAAAGCATCATGGCTGTAGGAACCGGATATTGACAGCGTGTTGATGTCATTTAAAAGTGGGGTTTGGGTTCTGCTTCTGCTCAGAACCAGAACCAGGAGAGAAGTTGGAGGCCGGATGATCAGCTCATGTCCAAACCGCTATCGATCCCCTGAGACCCTCGCTGTGATTACAGCGAGATCGTGACATCACCGCCGGCCGACCATCTGTCTGCTGGTTATTATTTATTCATGTTCAGGTTGAGGAGCGACCATAATGGTCGGTCAGAAAAGTTTTTACAGAACATCAATGTCATTAAGTTACAGCAGAGCTCAGGATCAAACATGAACAGTATAAACGTTTACATTTCTGCAGTGTGAGGAATGATCAGTCATGATGATCCACACACGTTGACTCGTTTCATGTTCAGTGACTTGAGTTTCACCACTGACTGACTGTATACATGCAGCTGCAGCTCTAGAGACCGCTCTGGGTTCGGTTTGTGTTCAGTCACTTTCAGCTTTTTCAGTTCATTTCAGCTGAAACTACTGAGTCAAAGGAGCTGACAGATAAAACCTGGTGGGTTCTTAACAGAACATCTGCAGCCATTAAAGCTGCTGTTTAAGACAGCATTTCTTTGAGTTTGTCTCAGACGCTCTGGCTCTCCTTCATCTGATCTGAGCAGATTATCTCTTTTTTATTATATGGATCAAACTTACTAAAGGTGAGCGTTCTCCATTTGTTTTTTAATCAGAAAGAAATATTACAGTATAACGACTGTTGAATCAACTCTCTTTGAAGAACATTTGTCTGTTCAGATGTTCTTTTTCTACAGCTTTTACACAGAAAGGAACTTGAAAATGAAGCAGATGAAAGAATTATGACTTGAAGACTTCTTTGTTCAGCAGTTTTTAAAAAGTGAGTCCAAACTAAAGATCCATGTCAGCAGAACAATGAACCAGGACAAGTCTACCAGAAACATAGATATACACAGAATTGACTTTAAATTTAGACAAAAACTGATGCACAGAACTATCAGCTCTGGTCTTTAAAGAGTCACCAAACAGGGAAGTTGGAGGCTGACTCCGCCCACAGCTGAAATGTTAAAATCAGCCAGAGGGGTGGGGCTGGAGAACAGGACTGTTATTACTGGAGCTGCAGATCATGACGTGGAACTTCTGAAACGTACATGGATTGACCAATCACAAAATTCTAATGTAATACCTCGATTTAACCTGTAGGGGGCAGCACACAGACGGTTTTAGACTATATTTTCAAGAATTAAGTTTATTTCAATTAATACAAAATTTGCAATGATCAACATACAGGACATTTAAAGCTCATTTATAGAGTCAACAGATAAAAAAGAATGATTTAGGGTTTGGTTACCCTTTAAAAGCGCCCTTCAGCTGCTTTAGGCCAGAACCTTAAAATGAGCCACTATGAACCAAAGGCAGTGAAGTCCCCCTTTTTAACTTAAAAAAAAAAAAAAAATGTTTTCTAGGACATAGTTTCTGCAGAGCGGAAGGAGTTTTATCAGAAATTCACCTCTGAGTTGTGGGCGGGACTGTTGATGCAGAGTAAACCCATCCCCACTTCCCGTTGACCACTTGTTTACCGTCTCCTGCTAGCTTACCAGTGGTTGGTGAGGCACCGACGTCAGCAGTCAGATTTACAAACATATGAACCCAACAGAGCAACTTCTTCACCATTTGGTTGGCAAGTTAAAATGTGTTGCTTAAAATTTCATTTCAGCATTTTTCTTCTGTTTACAAACTGTAGCATAGAAAGAAAATCCCCAAGATTGTTGTTATCGACTAAGTTTTGCTTATGAATGAAGACTGTGAAGAAACACATGAATAACCTGTTTGTAGAAGTCTTCCTTTCTTTCTTCAGTGTTTAAAGTCTCTCAGTCTCTGTGATCACTACCAATGATGTGTCTAAACAAATCCCTGAGTTTAGACACATAATCCTCCATTTAGAAAATGGTTATGGATATTAAAGAAAACTCAACAGATTAAACGGATAAGATTAGAACTGTTTGAGTATTTATGCTAATTGTGGGGATTCAGGATCAAATTAAAAACCCACGGTTTGAAAAAGGTTGGGTATGTGACACAGTAACTGCCATGGTTGCGTCTGTCTCCCTGCTCTGATCCAGATTTAAATCATCCACCGACAGACAGATCCATGAACTTCTTTGTGTTCCTCATCTGAGCTGGAGTCTGGATCAGAACTGTAGAGCTGGGTAACTCTGACAGTGATCCCCGATGATGTTAGCTTTTGGTTGAGAGCCTATAAGCTAGCAGAAGTGTGTAAGCAAAGGGATACTGGGATATCAACATGGGGTTACTTCTGTGTCAACAGCCCCGCCCACAACTCGGAGGTGAATAAACTCCTGCTGCTCTGCAGAAACTATGTCCTAGAAAACAACACAGGCTTTTTGATTTTGGTTAAAAACAGCATTATCATAATTAGGAGACCACTGGGAACACTTTGAAAATGGAAAAAAAAAGATGTAGTTGGAGAGGGACTTGAATCATTGTTTATTACCTCCTTTCCCTGTAAGCCAACCAGCAGCAGGGGGCGCCGCCTGGAGACGTCCAGTGCTGGTCTGATCCATACATGACCGCGGTCCTGTTAACCCGGATGTTCATTCATTTAGACATCTCAATAAGAAATGATCCCGATGGAACAATGAGGCATAAACACCTTTAGTATTCACTACTTAGGACAGGAGCGTTAAACTCAACCTCACAAGGGGCCAAAATCCAAAACGCACCTTAGCTATAAACAGGATAAACATTAAAGACTCTAAAACTACATTTTAAAAACCTTAAAACCATAACTTAACATATTTATGAACTAGATATATTACCTGCTATAATGCTAGTGTGAATGCTGTAAGCTGAATTTGGCCGCAAAAGATGCTAGTGCTGATAGTTGAAGAAGCTGAAATTGATAGTTAAAAATGCAGAAGTTAATAGCTGAAAATGCTGTAGCTGATATCCAGCTAAAATATTAGCTAAATGCCAAATTAGCCTGAAAAAAAAAAAAAAAAAAAACAACTAATGTTAGCCAAAACAGCTAGCATGTAGCTGAAATATTAGGTAAACTCCAAAATGCTCAAAAAAATCTAAATGCTGAAATGGTCCAAAAAGCAAGCAGAATTTTTAAGTTTAATAAGGCAGGAATATTATTGCAGAATAAATCAACTTAAACCTTTAATAACTTTAATGTTTTAATCTCCATAAAAATATATTTTGTCAAACTTGTAGAAGTTAGAAATGAGCTCAAGATAACATCGGGCCATTAATAACAATAAAATAAAATGATGTGGAGGGCCGAATCCGGCCCCTGGGCCTTGACTTCGACACATATGGTGTAGAGGATTCAATTTAGAGCTTTTACAGTCAAAACTTTTCATAACAACTTCAATTTAGAGTTTTAAAAACATGATGATCCTGACGTTGAGAGAAAAAGGATCTTCATGGAGACATCCGTCTCAGTTTTAAGAGACTTAACATATATTAGTTAAAACAACAATCCAGAGAAGACACAGACAGAAGAATGAGCCTGTTTATTAGCCATCATCATCATCATCGTTCTTGGCCACCAACAGCTGTGGCTCGGGTTCATACACAAGCCTATTAATGAATAGAATCTAATAGAAAAATCTGCAGGTTACAGTTAGGACATGAGTCCATTAGAAAAAGAACAGAAACCACAAACCAGAAGCCCACCACCCCCCCACATGACCAGAGGTTAGGACCAGGAAGCTTTAGAGGGGACAGGACAGGTCCGTCCGTCCGTCCGGCCGCACGCGATCCACTTGTGGGGCACAATTGGTCCAAACAGTCCTCGGCAAGTTCGGAACCAAGAACTGAGTCCAGACCAAAGTCCATGCCAGCGGTTGGAGCAACCTTCCAGCCGACAGAACGGCCGCAGCCACGAGGACCAGGACTTCTACACGTTTGAGGACAGTGGTTAGCTGGATATGCTTCTGGTCCAAAAACAGAAAAGTCCAAAAACGGAAAATCAACCAACGTTGAACCTGGCCTAAACAGACAGATGAGATTAGTCTAGCAGTCTTGAGAATAAACACACTGTTGGTGAGACATGAATTAAACACTAT
>NC_050524.1:25416178-25482979 GCF_002922805.2 Oryzias melastigma | reverse complement strand
TGATTTCTTTTAAAACAGGAGAGCGCCCACCAGAGGGGAAACTTTTCATCAAACCACAGTATCTCAAACTAAATATTCATCCAATTTAAATAAACCCCTGAAAAGGAGAACGCTGTTTTATTGGTGTCATTTATCATCGTCACACATACAGTTAGAAGAACCATTTATTCCACAACAACCAGATCTCCCGAAACAAGACAAACCTCTCTGTGGTCTGACCAAGTTCGCTAACAAGCACCCACGCACAAGAGTTTAGACTCCCACACGACGCAAGGAAACACCGCGCGGGCTGGAATTACATACCTTTAAGATACAAAAAAAAGCAAAGAAATTCATCAAATGTTGGCAAACTAGCAAAATCTTGCCTCAGCACGTGCACAGCTGATTAAAGTAATGCACAATGTTTGGCTAACGGACTGAAACCCCTGATGCTAACATGAGAGTTGGAATCATACTTCAAGATACAACTGTCTGACTTAAAATATCACTGCAGGACTTAAGTTAAAAAAATAAAATGCAATAATAACACTTCAAATTTTAACAAATGTGCATTAAACATTCAGTAGATCCAAAGTTCTGCTGGTTTGAAAAATGAGACAAAGAAGAATACATTTACAATGGTGCAAGTATACAGGAGAAACAACTGTAAATCTGAGAATAATTCAGCACGAAAACACGCCGCTAACTCCCACGGGTACGAGCTAGCATCAAACACCGACGAGCCAACATGTCCGACGTATTCAGTAAACGCTACATCTGCTGAGCCCACGCTAAGAGGACAGCCAATCGTTACTCTCAGCAGCTCAAGTCACTAATTTTGGCCCAAAAAGGCCCGACATTTAAAATAGTTCATGCCAACGAAGGTTTAGTCTGGTGTTTTTTCCCCACAGTTTATGCAACATTAAAGTATTTTAATTTTAAATTCAGTTTGGGTGAATGCAGTTGGAAAACGCCGACTCATTATTAGATGTTAGCAGACAGTAAAGCATCAAAGCCGTTTCCAGGGGTGTGAAATGTAGCTTACAGCATCGAGAATGAATCAGAAATGTTTCAACAGCTTTCACATTTTTTAAATATATTATTGAACCTAAACCTTTTACCTGTTTTGTTCTCTACAACAACACATCACAACGTAATCAAAAAACAAAAACAAATCGATGTTAGCACGAGTTTAGAAATGGATTTTGTTCCGGCGTTCGTTCACTTCACATCTGTAACAAACATTCTGTGGAATCCTGATGTCGTCCTGAACTTTTAAGGCATTCGTTTAGCTAACAGACAGAAATACGCACACGGCTGAGGTAACACACAACTCGTTACTTTGTGCTTGTTCGCTAATGCTAGCACAGCTTACAAGTTCAGCTTGTCCAAAAATAATAACAGCACAGTAAAAATGCAGAGCAAAAAAAAACAAAATTAACTCTTACTTAGAATAAAGCAGATACCACTTTAAAAAAACAAAAGTTTGTTGGGGGAGGGGTCGGCTGAAGGTTAAATTCTGTGAGCACACCAAGCGTTTGACCACAGAGAGATCTGGCTTTAGACAACGCAATAGAAATCGTCATTTATTCATCATCACATAATAAAACCTAAAGATATCATTATAGAGATACAGGAATAAGAATTATCATCAAACCAAAACAGAAAAATGCGTCATTGCACCTTCAAGATGGCGACTAAACGGTAAAATTAGGTCGAGAACAAACAGACGCTGCAAGCAAAAATTTAGTACAAAATACACTTCTGTCTTTGTCGATAAAACATCACATTGCCATCCGACGCTATTAAAATATATCTATGCAGAAAATACAAAAAAGAAAACACACAATCTGACGCATGCCGTAAAACAATACCATAAACAAAATAACAATAACTGATTCTTTAACTCAAGACTGCTAAACCTTTGACTGTTTTCTTATCAGAAAAATAAAACTAAACAAAATAGATTATACGGGATTTGCTTTGTTCAAAGTCACACTGAAATATATTTGCGTTCAAGTTTGATAAAAAAGGAAAAGAAAAACAGGTCTACACCAGAGGCTAGTCCAACAGAATCTGCCTGAAAACCTTTCACTGTCGTCAGGTTAAAAAACAGAAAGAAAAGAGTTCATGATTTTTAGTTAATCCTTAGTTTCTCTACAAAAAGGAGGAGGAAGTGGCAGAGCGGCGCTGAAAACCCACACTTGTTTGCCATTGGTGACGATCTAAGGCCCTGAGTCGCTGAGGGAGGAGCCTTTAGTGATCCTAGAAAACAGGAAATGACATCAACGTTCAGTCTGTGCAGTGAGGGCTCAGAAACTTCTGTGTGGCTGTTCTTGGTGTGTTCAGCGCCTCGGGACTCGGATCATCTACAGTCCTTTCATATCAGTCCACACTGATACCGCTCCTCCCAAACCCATCATCTCTAAAGTAGAACCCATCAATGGGCTGAAACGTCACAGAGTAGAGTCTTGAGTGAGTCCTGCTCTGAGGTCTGGTTCTGAGTCTAGCCACAGGTCAAGTCCAACACAAGTCCATGGTCATGGAGACAAACCGGCTCAGTCTGCATCCGGTCCGGTGCCACCGCTGGGGTCTTTCTGTAGCTTGAAAAGTGCCTTTTGCTGAAAGTCGGTGTATCTGTCTGCTTCAACTCAGGGGAAACAACTTCCAGCTGCTCCGCCTCCATGGTTCTGCACTCGTGTGAGCGTGAATCAAAGAACGTAGAGCAGCTTTAGGTTCCAAGAGTTTCTTGATGAAGAATCTCTTTTTAATTTGTCTTCATTTTCACTTATATATTTTCTTTGTGTACACACTGACGAGGTTCGGACTATTTGATAATATATGTGGTTTAGTAATAGAACTGCCACAAACGATTATTTCAATAGTCGACTAATCTCCGACTATTTTTTTCGATTAGTCGACTAATCGGTTCGTGCGGCGACTGGATGTAAAACACTCATCTTAACCATCATTATCCTTAAACTTGAGGTCTTTAAGCTGTATTCTAACTAAAATAAAGACAATAGTTTATTAATCTTTAATGAATCTGCAGCTTTTCTCCATTTGATTCTGGCAATAAAACAAGACTTAAATCAAATGAGGTCATCTGAATCAACTGCAGAAATCTTATTAGAAGTCTGCAATTCTTTTTTTAAAGCTTTAAAACATATATTTAATAAAACATGTACAAAGTATTTCAAAAGCTATTAGCAGATATAAACACACTCAAAATATCTGTGAGGCCCATTTATTAAAGCAAAACACTAATAACATCTTTGAACTGAAGATATTCCTATACATATAAAACCTGAGGATGCCCATAGAAACAAAGAAAATAAATAAAAATGGGGAAATTTATATTATTAAAAAGGGAGAAAAGCAGGAGATGTTAGAATGTACATCAGTACTTTCATTCTGTCACTACCTACATCCACTGCACATGCGCAGACCGATACATCATATTGTTCAGTTTGGGGGAGAACCCATAAATCTGTGTTACTTCTTTAATGTTGTGGTTGTTTTGCTGTTTGTTGTCGTTTTTGTGACTTTAAGTTACATTTACTTGTAGCTTAATGCAGATAATGTAATGCTACACTTGTAAACTTAGCTCTGGACTTTTAGAAGAGCTCCTTCACTTCTGGGACTCGTAGTTTTAAATCATTCCATAACTCTGCTGCAGATCCGTACCGACACACAGCCTCTCTGTCTGCGTGGTGAATGTTTCATAATCCGCTCTTCAAATTTAACGACGTGATCGCGGTGCAGAATATGAATGAAGCCTTGGACGAGCGGTTCATTTCCAGTGTAAACTCATTATCCACGCCGTCGTCGCGGCGTTTGGTTAGAAGAGCGCAGATTATGAAACGTTCACTATGCAGACAGAAGCGCTGTAGACACGGATCTGCTGCAGATCTTCTGGTTCATCTCCAAACAGCGCAGTAATGACAGCCGCGGCAGAGCTAGCTGTGTTAGCGCCGATGTTAGCATAGCTAGACGAAGCTCTCTGTTCACCGTGATCAAACTCCGTCTCAACATGCTTCATCTTCAGGTGATCATTTATCGCCATAGTGCTCTCATGGAACACAAGTTCTGTCTTGAAATTACATTTGACACTTTTTCCTCTTTTATTTTCCTTTATGTTTCCCTCATTTTCGAGCTAGCGTGTTGTTATGAGCCTACCGAGAACTTCCGGTTACGTCACTGCTGACCGGATTAGCACCACTTCGCATGTGTGACAAAGACAAAGGCAGACCCGACATTAGAACGTACGAACCGTAGTTTTAAGATCAAAACAAGGAAAAAAACAAACAAAAACGACGCTTCGACGACCAAATTATTCGTCGACTATTTTAATAGTCGAATAGTCGTTGATTAGTCGAATAATCGTGGCAGCCCTATTTAGTAATTGATGACATTTGATTAAAACTATATAAAAGATTGAAGAGAAATGGTAAATAAACACTTTTCCATCGCCTACACGATATGTATCGTCAGATCGCTCAGCACTAGAGAGCCATGTATCGTGTATCGCGTCGTGAAATACCCAGCGATTCCCAGCCCTAGTGACAACCAACCCGTGTCCTCCACCTGTTACATAATACCTGTAACAGTCAAATACAGTGCTCAGGATAAATGAGTACACCCTCATTAAAAAATACTAATTTAATCCATTTCTCAATGAACAAAAGAACAATTTCCAAACTTTCCACAAGGATGAGTTTACTAAACACTTAGTGAACTCCAAAACCAAATTATCATTTATGTCATAGAAAACGTTGATTCTGAAAGGACACTAAAGGTTTCCTGAAAAATATAGAAGGGTTTGTACTCATTTATGCAGAGCACTGTATGTACATTTAAGCCTATATAGGACTAAAGTATGAATTAAAGTTCCGTGCTTACCCGCTGTTTGAAGACGAGTCACACAGAAAATGAAGTGTTAGAAATATAATTCAAAACAACAGTGGAATGAGGGTTTGTTTACCACTATTGTTCCCCTGATAGTTTTTGCCGTTTTACGTATTCACAGATTTCTCGTACGAGACGTTTGCGTCTGAAGGTGCTGCGCTAGTTTCCCAGGAGGAGAGTGGATATGACGGGCACGCCGGCTACACAAACAGTGAGCCAAAGGCCGGTCCCACCACTTCCTGAAATTGATTAGTGAGTGATTAACCAAAAAGGATTAACGCGTTAATATGTATCGACACAAATTCATGGAAGAAACAGACCTCTGCTTTAACTTGGCGGGTCGGGCTTCCACGGCGTGCTTTAAAACATCTCGTCGAGTATAATCAAATAGCCTGCTGTTAGTGAAAAAGTAATCTAAACTATAAAAACAGCAAGAATAAAGTACTAAAAAAAAATTGAATATTTATTTATTTTGTGAGCAACTACGGTATAATGTATACTCTTTTTCACAAACTGCAGACTATTTTATTCATAGTGCGATGCCAAAATTAGACATAAATTTTACCTGGTAAAACACTGGGATTGAACACAATTAATCACGACACAAAAGTGGGATTAATCCGATTTTTTGTAATCGATTGACAGCAGTAATTAAAAATACATTTTCTAAATATAGAGTTTCGTGTGTAATTCATGGTCGGAAAATACTGAGACAAAAAAAAAAAATGATGATGATTAATCGCGATCAATTTTTTCCAGGTTTGCGATTAATTAGTTAACTTTTTTAATCGAGTCTCGGCCCTAAAATGTGTACAAAGCATGATTAGATGAGTGTAGATCGTGTTTGGGGGGGATACTGCACTTCCTACATCAGTGGCGGGTTATTGTGTGAACCTATGTGAGGTCAGAGTCTGGCGAGGTCGGCAGCAGAACCATCAGTGGCCAACGTGAGTCATCTGCCGTAAGACCGCTCCGGCGTCCGGACCGGATGCACTGTGAGTCCGGGGTAATATCTCTGCTCACAAGAGTAGTTCCAGTCTTTAGAGATAGTTTCAAGTCTTTGGATACAAGTTTAGTCCGAGCCCAAAACATCCAGTCAGAAGTGACGGAGCATTTCTGCTTCCTGATCTCTGTGGAGACGCTGAACACTCAAGAATAGAAACCTGCAGAACAACCAGGTTCAGGTCTGACTTGAGAAACAGACGGGACTTCCTGGTAAAGTTTAAAAAAACAAAGTCTGGACCAACATGTGGATCCAGGAGAACTGCAACAGGATCACTCAGTGATCTTGAGAGGAACTGGAACTTCCAGGGTTACCTGAATCTGGGCGGGGTTCCACAGGTAGGGCTGCTGTCTGTAGTATTCTGCTAACGCTGCAGTGTAGTCTGGCACCGAACTCTGCTGGGAAGACTGACCTGCCAGGCAACAACATCACAGGCACATTAGAGCAGTGGTCCCCACCCCCGGGTCACTTGGTACCGGGCCGCAGGCAGAAACAAATAAATGCTCTGACATGTTATTTCCGTTTCTATTATTTTCTGATCCTGAAGGAAGTTTTATTTTGAAAGACTTCCTGTTTTGTTCACAACATCCGTCTGGGTCATGTGACTTAAAGTAGCTAACTAGCATGGCTAACTGGATTGCTAAGCTAGTGGCTGTAAGCTAAATACAAAAACAAAGCACTAAAACGTATTTAGAAAGTTTCTTTGGGGAAAAAAAGAGTCAGTGAGGAAACTGAAGAAGAACCTTCGACTTCAGAGAGCAGTAAAGCTGCTGTTTACAGACTAAACCAGGAGTCTTCCTCCACATAAGGAATTAGTGATGCAGTTCTCATGTAGCTCAGGCTACGCAGTGACACACTCGACTGTTTCACACGAGCAGATAAAAAAGTTACTGAGACGGTGGATTCATGTTTATATTGTATTTAGAAATACCAGCTTTACGACGGCTGTATCATTTATTTATCCATTACACCTTAAAAATCAGACGTAGCTGCAGCTAGCGTCCGTGGTTAGCCTCCACTTAAAGGGAAAATCTTCATCCCAAAGTTCAAACTAGCTACAAACATTTTACAGAGAATGAAAATTCAATCAAACAAAGTTGCTGATTTGTGGAAACTTGTAAAAGGAACATTTGAGATTTTTCCTACAGCTAGTCTGAATCAGCTTCCGTTCAGAAACATTAGCAGAGAAAATGTTCCTTTGTGCTGAGAAAGATCAACTGGGCCTGGATTGAGGTTCAAAAGGACATTCTGGATAAAAGAATATTTTGTCAAGAGTTTGTGAGCGACAGCTATCCAAAACCTGCTGCATCTGTGGATCTTTGAACAAACTCGGTAACGAGGAAAGAAAGACGAGTTTGACATCTTCCCTCCTAAAGTGAGCACGACTGAAACCATCACGTGAGAGTTCACGTACTCTGTTTCTTGTAGTAGTCCTCCCACGCTTTGCTGTAGTCCGTCATCACGCTCTGCGGCTGGTTCTGCTGACCTGCAAACGCACAAGTTCCTCTGTGAGAAACCTCCAGGTCTCTTGAAAGTTCTACAGGCAGAAGAGTTCCAACGTGTCTCCGTGTGTCTTTCTGCGTGACTTGCCTAACTTTTTATAGTACTGCTCCCATGCTTTGGAGTAGTCCATCTGTCCTGTCTGAGCCAAACTGTGACCTGCAAACACACAAACAGTTGACACTGTTTTGCTTCAGCGGTTGGTGTGTGTGCATCCACAGAAGGCGCTAAAGCTGTTTGCTTTGTGAGAGATTTGCTGCTCTGTCGTCAGATAAGAGGAACAGAAATGTGTACAAATGTACACTAATCATTAGTGACTAGTGCACATAATGAATGCATGGAGGGTTTCTGTGAAGGATAGACTTAAGTGATGGCATGGATTCATGAGCAGCAGAAGTTTGACTGTCAGATATTTCTGAGTCAGTTTTCTTCTACTTTGAGCTCATTCTTCATGGTGATTGTTCATAGACATGTTTTACTTTCAGAAGAGTCTTTTCAAACCAAAGCATGCTATTTGTAAATCACACCTAATTCTCCTGGACTGCTCTGACCTTTAACTATGGCGTAAAAATGGATGACTGGAATTAAACCTCACTTGAAAATGAGAAACTGATTCAAGTTCGTGAAATCATTTTCTTATAAAGAAATGTCTCATTCCTTCAAACTCAACATCTTTGTTTTTAACTGTAAATATTCCATCTTTGTAATATTTAAATACATTACATCAGGGGTGTCAAACTCAATCACACGAGGGGTCAAAATCCAAAACACACTTTAGGTCACGGACCGAACAGGATAAACATTTATTGAACACTCTAAAACTACATTTTTAAAACTTTAAAACCATAACTTTTTTTAACATAATTATGAACTAGATAGATAGCATTACCTGGAATAATGATAGTGTGAATGCTGTAAGCTGAATCTGACCACTGAAGATGCTGAAATTGATAATCACCATTGAAAATGCTCAAAGCCAGCTAAAATATTAGCTAAATGCCAAATTAGCCTAAAAACAAACAAACAAAAAAAAACAACTAAGGTTATCCTAAACAGCTAGAATGTAGCTGAAATTCTAGCCGAACTTCAAAAAGCTCTAAAAAAATCTTAGTAAATGACAAAATAGTCCAAAAAGCTAGCAGAATGACAATTTTTAAGTTTAAAACCGTAACTTTTTAACATAAATATGAATAATAAAAAGGCAGGAATATTATTGCAGAATAAATCAACTTAAACCTTAAATAACTTTCAATATTTTGCTGAAATAAAATATTTCAGACAAAATTTTTTTTGTCAAAATTATAGTTAAATTATAGTTAGAAATGAGCGCAAGATAACATTAATCACAATAAAATAAAATGATCTGCAGGGCCGGATAGAATTACCCAGAGGGCCGAATCCGACCCCCGGGCCTTGACTTTGACACGCGAGTATCACATGATAACAGTATTTTATAATTTTATAACTAGATGAAGAAAAAAAAAAATTCAAGATGGAAAAATGTCCGATTAAAGAGTTTCTGATGGAATTTTGCTGAATGAAGAAACAGTTCAGTAGTTTGGTAGCGATACCAGAACCAGCAGAGAAATCCAAACCCCTTTAGGTTCTTTTCAGGTCTAAATCTTCCTCAGCTCCCTTTTTTTTTTAAGTTCCTCAGGGCTCAGCTCTCCTCCCTCTGTACTTGCATTGTAATTTCATGGTAACGCTGATGACTTACAGAGCTAAAGACACATTCTCCCTTCACTGTTCACGTATCTCACAGACATAAAGGCGATTCTGGGATTCCATGTATTACATTTAAACATCGAAGCACTTAGGATGTGTTTAATAGCAGCTCCTCTGGTGTAGATCCAGGATCTCTGGGCCAGCTGTCACTCATCTGTCGGTTTTAACAGACTCTGGCCCCACATTAGCAGTGTAACAGCAATATCCTCACTATCCAGTGACTAACTATTTTTTTCTTTATCACAAGTTATCCAACTTATAAACCGACCAATCAGAAGCCTCGGTCAAAGCATGTGGTCCCTGCTGGCCCCGCCTTGAATGATTGACAGATTCTCCTGAGCTGCTTTCAGTGCCGTCTCCTTCCAGCAAGCTCACTCCTGATTGGTGACAGTAGTTGCCATAGAAACGTGACCGACTCTGACCGATCACTGTCGTCTGGTTCCATGTGGCGGAGACCGTATCACGGAAATATGGCGACTGAATTCCCTTCATCTCACTGGAGCCGGAGGTAAGGCCTTTTCTATGGGTGACCTCACACTCTCTCAGTCCAGTTCTTTATACAGTCAACGGTTAATAGACAGCTGTAATATCAAGATTTCAGAGCTCCAGACCTAAGCCACGTGGATCTGGTTTGAAGAGTGAAAAACTACAAGAACCAAACACTCACAGGTGCTTGAGTTTCTGGAGGAACGTTTCATTTCAGTTGTAGAGAGAATGCGGCGACTGTAAACCACTTCCATCATCTAATAACGTTGATCTTTAGGACTGGGCCTCTCAAGCTGGAGTCTCACCTGGATCTTGTTGTCCAGGGTTCTGCCAGCTGGTCTGGTAGGTGTTCCCCCAAACTCCAGTCAGGAAGGTCTGACCGCTGCCACAGCTGCAGACAAACAGTCATCCATTCAACAATCACCACAGGGTTCAAAACCCACAGCAGGACTCCGCTTCATCAGTCCAAGCTGAACCTGACTTCATCTATGATTCAGGTGTTTGAGTTTGAAGCTTGAACATAAAAATGACTGACAGGACTCTTCTTTAGCTTCTGACATTAACTCAGATTTGAACATCTATAATTGTTTCATTAAAATATAAATAGATTTAGCACATAAAGCTAAAGTCCGGTAGCTTGATGTTTAATTGAATTTCCCATAGGACGACTAATGCTAACGCTTGGTCAACCTAAGCACACATTGTTGAATATAAACTCATTTTACAAACTCTTAAATATTTTTAAAGTAACCATTTGTGGTCTAAAACATTGTTTTTTTCCCTCATTCTTTCTTCTTCAATAAGGTGTAATGCTATAGCATGATCGCCACCTAGTGGTCAAACTGAAACGTCCTCCAGGAGAAGCAGAACAATGTTTCCAATGTTAATGATCTGAACATTTTAGTTAGAACTTCTCCTTTAGAGAATCCATGTAACACTGGATGATATTAACAATCTCATTATTTCACTGATACATTTACAGTATGTGAACTGGATCAGATTAATATGAATATATTCAAAACATATAGTAGATTATTATGTATTTCTAAACAAATGTGTATAAATGTGTAAACTCAAAATTGAATTGAAGAATTGAAAAAAAATTGGAATAGAATTCTTTCTGGAAATTATTATTGGTACCCTGCCTAAACTTCCCCATAATTCTCTATTCTATACAAACAATCCCAGAGCGTTTACAACAAATAAATAGACAGTGGTGTTTCCACAGGTAGAGCTGTGGTTCAGCGTCTTACTTCTGATGTGCGGTGGGGCCCTGGGTGAAAGCGCTGAAGCCAAAACCTCCGTTACTCACGATTCCTGAGCCCTGCAGGAGGCCAGACACACACGGCTCAATCACACCTTCCAGTCTACACTCTCACGACGTGAGCTGTTCCAGAGCGAGGGTCATACCCCGATCTTGTCATCGATGAGCTGACGGGCCACTTCCATCTGCTGGGCGGTGCCTCTGATGGTGAAGACCCGCGTGTTGGGGTCGGTGGAGGGAGGTGGGTTCCTCTGCAGCTCCACGTGAGCTCCAGACTGCTGGTTTATGCTCTTTATGGTTTCTCCACCTGCAGACCAGCAACATGAGGACAGTTTGAGCTGAAAAACAACTCAAAAACACAGGAAGTGTCAAGATAACAGGAGGACAACATTTGGAGAAAAAAGAAAAAACTTCTAGATTTATTAAAGACGCCCAGAGTTGTGAAGAGTAAATGGAAACAATACTTCAGTAAACGTAAAAATGACTCAATCACAAGTTAACAATTCCAGTAATACTGGAGTAAAAGTATTAAAGTATATGAATTTAAAAGAATTTGAGTATTTTACTCGTACTGAGAAAAACAATGAAGTGTTTCTTTATGAAGTTTTATTTCCTAATATTTATAGAAATTAAAGGTAACACTTTAGTGGAGGAGCTGCAAAACTCTCAATATAATGTTGACAGAGATAGTTAACACATTTGTTGAGCTTGTAAGTAGTTTAATAACATTACCTTTGTACATATTGGTCTCCTTTAGATGTTAACACCTCTTACTAAGCATGTTAATATACCTTATTCGGATTATTGTGCCAATACATGCCTTATTAACACCCTATAAACATGTTATTAATGTTTGTTAATATGTTAATGAAGCTTGTTAAGGAATCTTATTATAAACTGTTGCCAAATCATATTTGACACTTTAATGTTTCAAAATTGCAGAACAAAATGGATAAAAAAGTCAGTCTTAGTCACACTCAAATGTTCAAAAAAAGCACAGAGTAAAGCAGTAAATTAAAATTCAGAGCTGACTGGGATGCGATTCACCTCTCAGTCTCCGACAGATTGATGTTTTTGTCCTGCTTTAACAAAATCTGATTCTCAAAGTTCTTGGAACTTTTTCTGGCCCTTTTTGGCCTGAAAATGAGGTCAGTTCTGCTGAAAAGACGCTAGCACGCAGCAGATGCAGGTGGTGGAGCGCTGAGCCTGAAGGTGCTTCAACATCAAACGGGTCAACTCGCGTTCAAGTGGCCACTTTCAATGGAAAGTCTATGGTCGTGTTTGAATTCCACCCCTAACTACTAAAAAACTACATAGTGCAGGACTATCTAGTGCCCTGGCTGTAAAGGTAATTCGGACTTGATGCTCACTACTTGTCTTTGTTTTTCTAGACAGTGGATATGACGTCACTGATTTCACAAAAGGGAAAATCGATGAAATACAAACTTTTCATGACGTTTATTTACGACTCCACTGTGTTCTGAAAATGTGGATGATTTGATCAAATATTAAATTTAAACACGTTTTCTTGTTCGAAATCGTTCGACTGCAATGAATTGTGGTCTATATTTGCTAATCTAGTGAGCATCGATGCACGCTAGTTTTCGCAAAGAGTTCTGGGAAATTTCGAGTGCACTCAATTTTGGAATTAGCAGATCTGGACACTAGAAAACGGCAAACGCACTATATAGTGATTAGGGGGAAATTCGAACACAATCTAAGCCAGGAGTCGGCAACCTTTAACAGTAAAAGAGCCATTTGTTCTTGTTTTCTACTGATCTAAACCTAGAAGGAGCCATATAGTCTTACTTTAGCATTTAACAAATTTGGATTTACATTCATGACCTATTTTTAATAATAAATATCAATTATGTCTATTTTTTGGCACAAACATAAGCAAAAATATAAAATGAATCTAGCATCTCTCAAAATGTGATTTTTATAACCAATTTTGTGCAGCATAAGATAATATGTCCTTTTAACTCCTAAAAAATCAAACTTTTTACCAAAGTTTTTGCTTTGCATGTAAAATCTGTTCATTCTGGAGGTAGAGTTGATCAAACAAGACGTCTTCAGGTCAACAGGATGTAAAAACCTACATAGTTTATCATCTATGTGAACCTCAGACATCAATACATTTAACTAATGTAAATTAAATAAATGCTACTTAAGTAATCCTTACTTTAAAAAAATACAATTTTATTTTTCTTTTATTTATTTATTTATTTTTGTTCTCTTCCCCCTCTTTGCCCTCAGCAGTCTTACACTGCTGGGTTTTGTTATTTTAGTTTGGATCTTGGTAGTCTTAGTTTTCAGGCTTTGTTTATTTGTTTTCTTTAGGTAGTTTTGGTTAGACAGTCATTATCAGGAGCTGCTGACTCTGACGGTGGACATGTCTGGATCAACAGTCTCCATGATTTATTTTATGTTTGACCGAGGAGACACCATGGAGAGATAAATGAGAAACATGTGGATCTGGAGCTGCAGGTTGTAGACCCCTGATCTATGCAAACGCATGTAGACCAGAATTCCTGGCTTCTGCACCAGAAACATGCTCTACGTACAAATCACATGTTAAATGAACGTGTGCTGAATGTTTACCCGGTTGGACATTTTACTCATAATTGCAGCAACGCAGCAGTAAGCTCGTTTGAGATGACCAAAGCAGACGCAGTGTCTGCAGTGTTGCATGCTGGTTAGTTTTTGCAACGACGCCACGTGTGTGCCATCACGAAAGTGTCACGAGAAAGGCCCAGGTGGAAGGCACCCACCTAGGCGAGCGAAGCTTGAAATTAGCTACTGCGCCAACTTGCAAGCCGCCTTGATGACTACAAAACAATGCATTGTGGGAAACGGTGTTCTGAATCTGATCAGAAATGATTGGTGCTAAATGAAGGACATCTGTGTGTAATCAGTAAATCTTTCTGGAAATAGTAAATCGCTGATGAAAAAGTAAACAAGATATGTAAATAAATTGTTGTGGTCATTGAAATCAACATCACTCAGATTCATTCATCATTACAAATTATTTTACTTGAAACATGTATTTCAATAAATGTAATCGTTTTGATTTTATGCTAAACAGACAGAGATTTGCATTTATGCAACAAAAGGAACTCATAAGTACAGGCAACATAAGTCCTGTGGTTATGTGTTGTAAAAGTTTATTTTAATTTAAATGTTATTTCTCTGAGACAGTGCACATGAAATTAACCAAGCAGCTATTTTTTCACATGTTGTCCCTGAGAGATGATAAAATGTTACATAACAGACATAATTGCACAGGTCATACTTAAGGACAACCCCGACTTCATTCCCGCTGCTTAGTCGCTTAGAATTATGGTAAAAAAGAAGAGGAATACTTTGCAGATTTTGTCTATCATCCTTAGAACAACTCCAGTGACCAACAAAAACTTGCAGGTTATCCTGGGAAGTTCAGAGGACATCTAGAAAGGATTGCTTCACAATTTATACATCGGTGCAGATTTGGATTGTGAGCAATCAAGAGAATCTGAATATAGACCCCAAAACGTAAACAAAAAAAAAACATTCAAATATAAAAAAAAACAAAATCAGAAGACCAGATCAGAGCTAATCTAACTGTAAAAGCGTCCTCACTCAAACAGACCTTAATAAAAGAGTCATTATGCGGTTGTTGAAGCAGTTTAAAGATTTCTATATTCTGTTATTTCCTCTCCAGAAGTGAACAAACGTGTGAATGAAAAGCGTCCCGACGATCGGTGTGTTCAAAAGCACAAAGTCCTGACCTACAGCGCAGCGCCAACACACCATATGGCGTCTGAACACTACTTGACATTTCTTTTTGCATTGCTTTTATTTTGGAAGCTGCAGCCCGACCCTCTTGACCTCCACACGCACAAACGCACACACGAGCTTTGTGAGCAGTTAATGGGCTTTAAAGGCTTTTTAAACAGAACTGGGCTGACAGAGCGCTCCTCCTTTGTGTCTGTCGGCCGCTATTCCTCTATTTATCATCACTCACTCTATTACACTCAATTCAATTTGTTGTAATAATAGAAGAAAGATGTTACAGGATTAAAATAAAAGTATTAGAAAATAAAATCCAATCTAAGAAATTCGTTTGTCCAGTTCAGCAACAAACATTCAGATTTTTTTTTAAATCTTCAGCTTAATTTGTATTTTATCATCCAAATTTACCATCATTTTGATCTTTATTTCCAATTAAAATTGTGTTTTAAACTTGTTCTTGTAGCATTTTCTCATAATGGAGGACCTTCATAAAATAATTTAGGATTAAAAACTGTGTTTGAGTATTTTTTTATTTGAATCGTGGTGGATCAGCAGATGAAAACCTGCCGTTTGAAAAAGCTCAGGTTTGTGACGCAGCGACTAACATGGACGAGTTAACGTCTCCCTGCTCTGCTCCATTCTGATAATCCGCTTTCAGGGAAGTAGATCCATGAACGTCTTTGTGTTCCTCATGTGAGCTGGAATCTAGATCAGAGCTGTACAGCTCGATACAAACGATATTGCTCGCCGTTTTTGTTGCAGCAATAACGTTATGTTGGAGGTGTGAGGGTATGGAGAGAATTAAGTATCACCCTGATTTATGTGTGCGCAATTCTTCATTTGTGCATAACTTTGGATTTGTGTGTGCATAATTCCTGATTTGTGCGTAACTTAGGGTTTGTGCATACGCAAGTCTTGATTTGTAACTCATAATAGATTTTGTGCACAAGTAGAAAAAAAAATACAGAATACTTACACATGCACAAGTTAAAACAGCTTGAAATTACACACACAGATCTTTAAAAATAAGATGAATCACCTCCTACGTACACACAAAACCTCAGTTTCCCACGAATCTTATGTGAGACTTATTTCACGTCAGAAATTTGTCCGTACATGATGCGTTCAAGTACTACTAGAATGCTTGGTCATCAGAGTTTTTCTTAGCAACCGCTTTGAACTTAGATTGTGAATAACATCTGGTAAAACTTGACATGTTCCCACTTTCTTAAAAAGATATTCCCAATAATTAATATAAAAAAAATCTAAACAAGCGTTTTAAGAACATTTATCCCTTCAAAAATATATATATATGTATATATATTTTTTAAAATAATTTTTACTTATGCACAAAATGTATGAAACAAGTTACAAGTCAAGAATTACGTACGCACAAATCCAAAGTAATGCACAAATCAAGATTTAGATTTGTGTTAGATTTTTAGAGAGTCCATTTCTCTCCATAGGAGGGCTGTAAGCTAGGGGAAAGAGAATAAACAGAGCTTTAAGCTATGGGAAACTGAAAAGGGGGCGTGGCTGATCCACGCCAAGAGTCCCGCCCACAACTTGGAAGTGAATTTCTGATAACCTCCCGCCGCTCTGCAGAAACTATGTCATAGTGAACGACTCGGGTTCTTAGATTTTGACTGAAAACAGCATCATCATAATTAAAAGACCGTCAGGAACACTCGATCAAAAGATGATGGGAGAGGATCTTTAAGATCAGGAACTGATTAGCAGTCTGTGACCGACGCAGATTTCTGTCCTACCTTTCCCGATGACCAGGCCGCACTTGTCAGCAGGAATGGTGTAGGTTACTTCCTGGAGAGGACCTGGAGAGCCCATTGTCCAGTCACCGCGACCTCTGACCCGACCACTGCGCAGGGTGGAGCCGAAGCCGTCACGCTCCTACACAACGACAAAGGCCCTCAGGTCAGAGAGCAGACACCTGTGGGGGCCGGTTCCGACTCGGTCCGGGTCTGGGATGAAGGAGCTCACCTGTGCGGTCTGGATCAGGTCGTTGATGAGGTGGACGGCGTGCTGACAGCGGTCTGGCTGACCCATCACCATGGCAACACGCTCAGGACTGATGCCGTCGTCTGAGAGCAGAGATAGAGCGGGACAACAGATCTGGATTAGTCTGGTGTGAACAGACAATGACATTTTTAACAAGCACACCTTCAAATTATTACAATCTAAAATCCCTGAATCATCGGAACAACTCCAGATTATTTAAAAATAAAGCATATTTTGATGTCATAAATATCAGTTTATGTATTATTTCATGTTTAACTTGTTCTATTTTGGGGTTTCTTTTGGGGATTTGTGCTGCAGAGATAATCTTTCATCTGAATATGAAAACTTTAAACATTTTAAAGGGTGATGGACATCGAGGTTGGACATGAAGGTTTATTTAACCTTTTTCTGGATCTAGCTTTAGAAAAATCCAATGAATATAGTGAGGAATGTCCAGGTCTGATTGTGGGATCAGAAATCAAGCCCAACCTACACAATAGTTACACTGACATAAACTAGTCAGGAATACTCATGTTCAGACTAAAACAACTAACTATTAGGAAAGTCAATCTTCTTCTCACATGTGATCAAAAATGATAAAAAGCTCTGGAGATCCTAAAGTTACAGTCTCCAAACGTTCCCTAACAGGTGACCGTCACTTCACTGCTACACTGCAAAGATTTTAGGAGAAATTTACTCCTATTTTTAAAGAATCTTTTATGTAAACATGGAACATAATCAAAAAGACTTGTAGTAAGGAGCTAAAGTATCCTCCTCACATGACTAATTATTTTCCTTTTTCTACCAGTTTAGAGTTAACTATTTCTCCTAGTTGATAGACGCATTATTGTGTGAATGTTTAGTAATCATTCACACTACAGTGATTCTCCTGCTCCTTTCAGTATGTTTTCAGTACGTAAAAACTCAATCACACTTTCAGTCATTTCAGTCATCTTAGTATCAAAACATTCAGCTCGTTCAGGACATTACTGCTTGTATATTTTGTATTCATAAACTTTATGGTTTTTGAAATATTGAGCAAAATTTTCCCCATAGGAAATGAATGAGAAAGTCTTCAAATTTCAAGTAGATTATCAACTAAATTTGGTCTTGGTATCAAATGACCGGATTGGGGCCAGAAAAACCAGACAGGGACATCTCTAATGATAACAACATGAATGAAAGACGGTTTCCTCTAAAGGAAAGTGAAGGTCTTGTAGTTAGACTGATGTAAACAGACCCGTCTTAAACTGGATCCGGACTCCAGCATCGTTCTGGATCTTCTTGATCATTTCTCCATTTCTGCCGATCACGATGCCAACGGCAAACCTGGGAACAGGAACCTGCAGAGACGAGGAGCCATCAGGGTCAGCTGGGTCAAACACTGATCAGCTGCAGGAGGAGAGCTGGCGGCAGAACTCACGTCCAGGCTGGTTCCTCCCAGTCGGACGCCAAAGTCGCTGCGTCCCGATCTGAAGTCCCCGTCCTTCTCTCGGATCACCTCCAACACCAGCTCCCGTGCTGCCTGCAGGAACAGACAGGACAGTTGGTTCTCCTTCAGACACTGAGAAACTGTTGGTGCTCGGAGCTTATCTGAGGGTTCCACACAGAACATTCCAATGTTTGGTGACGAGAAGACTTTGGGAAAGAAAACACACATCTTCTAACCCACACGTCAAAGTCGGGGTCCGGGGGCCGGATCCGGCCCTCCAGATCCTTTCATTTTATTGTGATTGATGGCCCGATGTTATCTTGTGCTCATTTCTAACTTGTATAATTTTAACAAAATATATTTTTATGGAGAGTAAAATATTGAAAGTTATTTAAGGTTTAAGTTGATTTATTCTGGAATAATATTCCTCCATTTTTATTATGTTAAGTTAAGATTTTAAGGTTTTAAAAAAATTGGCATTCTGCTAGCTTTTTGGACTACTGCGGACTATTGCATAAGATCTTTATAGGCTATTTTGGAGTATAGCTAATATTTCGGCTACATGCTAGCTGTTTTGGTAAATGTAGGCTTTTTTTTTTTTAGTTTTTTAGGCTGTTTTGGAGTTAGGTTAGCATTAACACGCTAGCTGTTCTTGCTAAATTAGGCTTTTTCCAGTTTTTTAGCTATTTTGTCAGCAATGTGCTAGCTGTTTTGTAACCTACATTTTTTTCGACTAATTTGGCATTTAGCTAATAAAAAGCTTCAGCATTTTCAGCTATCAGCTTCAGTGTTTTAATCCATCAATTTCAGCATCTTCAGCGGCCAAATTCAGCTTCCAGCATTCACACTACAATTATCACAGGTAATGCTACATATCTAGTTCATGATTATGTTAAAAAGTTATGGTTTTTAAACTGTAGTTTTAGAATGTTCAATAAATGTTTATCCTGTTCGTCCCGTGACCTGAGGTGTGTTTGCTCACTGACATGACAGTCAAACTTCTGCTTATGATAAATGCCGTGGCTATTGATACTTTATTTTAATAAAAGCCGCCATTGAAGATCCTTATTGGCCAAACAAACCTGATCCAGGTAATCTGCAGCAGATAAGAGAGGATTGACTTTGGACACCCCTGATCTAAAGGAACCGTTTGGTCCAGTTTCTTACAGACAAACCAAGACTGGTTCTTTTGTAGCACCGCAAAAATCTTACAACACAGTTTATTAAAAAAAAAAAAAAAAAAAAAATACACTTTTGTCATTAGGCCATTTCTTTATAACATGGAAACTTTACATAGTCATTAATTAAACTTAAACAGTGTTGTTTTTCAAGAGGCCTTATAATAATTTAGATGATTTTAATCCGACAGTAGAACCTTTCAAAATAAAATTCAAAGAAGTTCCTCCTAAAGCAGTAAATTTATTTGCACTTATTATGCAATTCCCTCATTTAAGAACATTTGTTCTGAACAGAAGCTATAGATACTACTGTGCAGCAGAAGATAAGAACACAAGCTTTAAAGGTAATCTAATAATAAACAGCTCTGAAAGTAGATTTAATCATCTTACCGTCATCTGACATGAGTGCATTATGGAGGATTAATAAAACACATACGGTCTTTTCATTAAGTGTCATGTCAGGAGTGACTAGAAACATTGATTTTACTATTATAAGATCATCTTGTTAAATAAAATTAAATTATATACGGTAACAAAATGTAACTAAGAAACCTGTTGGTTCACAAAAAAGAAACAAATCAGGTTCTTTGAAGCTCCATGCAAAAGTTTCTGCTAAAACATTTGAACAAAAGAAGGTTTTTAACAAAACACTCAAACTCATGATTACAATAAACCCTTTTCTCAATGATGTCAGACAGAACTGACATAATATCTGGTAAAGGTAACCGTACCAAATATGATACAAGTGTTTAAAAGTATTTACTTTATGAATGTCCTGAAGAACTGAGTTTCCTGTCTCAGATCGTCCACAAAATACAAATTTAAATAATCCTCCAATATTTGATGTTTTATTGAAAAAATATCAACCTTTCATTTGAGCAGATTTTATTCTACCTGGTTCTATTTTGGCTGATGTTATTTCTATATATTTTAAGTGTGATCAGAACAAAAGCTGATGCCAAGTAATAGTTAATCTCTGTGTGAATGTATTTTATAACATTACGTGAAAAAGTAACTTTCAGATTTCTGGCAATAGTTTTCAATTAAGTTAATAATTTTTACCCTTTTTTTCATGCAGATCGGACAGAGCATTTCGCTATTTTGTGTGACGTCACGTGAAAAAGGTCATCTCGAATCAAACCTCAGTGTCGAAGCCCCCCCCACCATGAACACACCCCTCCTATGACCTCAAACCGGCTGGTATCGTCATGAATGAGCCGAGTACCTGCACTTTGTAGGGGTCGCCTGAGATGCGCAGCGGCTTGTCGGCTCCTGTGGGCATGGGGCCGTCCTGGATCATCATCATCTTCACCCCGGCTCGCTCCTACAGAAAACAAAGTGTAAACTCAGTTTCTCCTCTTGATTGAATCCGGTCAGACAAGCCAAAACTTTAGGATCGATTAGTCAACTTTAGAGCTTTAAAGTTTGTTGTTTTCTTTGGTTTCCTGTCTGCAGTGGAGGAAACACTGGAGAGGAGCAGATTTGCTCAAACCTGTTTCTACCTGCAGTTGCTTGATGGTGTCTCCTCCTCGGCCGATCACCAGCCCCACTTTGCTGGCTGGGATCAGCATCTCCTGCACAGAGGTCCCGCCCTCGCCGTCGCCGTGGAAACCAGGGCCGTTCCTGCAGCGCTCCACGATCTGGACAAGCAGTCGCTTTGCCTGCCTGAAAAACAGTCATCAGGTGTGTCAGACATGTGAAGAAAACCCGGAAAAGTGAGGAAAACTCCCACCAGCCGGCAGGACACGCCCAGTTATGACTGAAACTTTTGATCAGGCTAGACTGAGGGATTTTAAAGTCGCTCAAGTACATTCTTTCCACACGAATTGATATGCACACGGCAATAAAAGAAAGGTCAAACGGAGAAAAAAAAAACATGTTTTACTAAAATTCAACTAAGTGTTTCCTATTAGAAACCTCATGGCTGCTTTACAAGCTCACTGCTCACCTCTGACCTGTAGAAGGTTCCATCAGTCTTTTACCAGACCCTCCAGGATTTTGCTGCAGATTTTTATGATTGTTGAGGCCTAAAACGCCTGATGTTGCAGCAGCTTTAGTGAAAAGTTTCACTGTTCAATATATATTTATTAGAAAAAGCACCTAAAAACTTCAAAGTCCCCCTCCAATGAAAATCCTGTTTTTTGAGTTTTTAACATGTATGTGTGGCATTTTTCTTCTTAAAGAGAAAAAATATAATAAATCATTTCTTGTTTGCATTTCAGAGTATTTCTCCTTTTAAGTTGCTGTCAATTAAAGTCTCCGAGAAAAACTCTGTTTGAATTCCTGAAACTTTCATACGTCACAGTAGCTAGCTAACCCGATGTAGCTGTAGAGGACGGAGAAGATGATGTAACGTCCCACTTCTGTGCTGTAAAGGATTGTTGTTCAGTGAAAGACTGATGTTAGCCTTCATTATTTCCCCAAGGAATCTGAGGAAAACAATGGACTGGATTTATTGGTCACAGCAACGTCAATAATTATTGTGGTTTGTGGAAAAAGAAACATTTTTCAACTGGACAGAGCCGAGGGTGATCGCACTCATATTTTAATTGCATCCAAGACTAAACTTTTTTAAGTTGGCCTCACGTATTTAAAATGAAACTGAAAGTAAAATCCCATCAGCTGTCACAAATATGCTGTCCGCGTGCTGCAGCTGCAACAGCAGTGCCGCTCCTCCGCGGGTTCCTTCACAGCAGCTCGCGGTAAGCTCAGGATCCACCGGGTGGTTTAACCGGATACCAGAACTGTTCTCCTGAACGTAACCCTTCATCTGCATCTAAAACCGTCACCACTGCTGCACACATTTAGAAAACGACACTCAATGAGACCCTTTCTGTATTCTGGGATTTGATTAGATTTCTAGTTCGAGTGAATTCATCAATCAGCATGAAATCAGTTCTGAGCTCCAGCTAGAGCTGCTGCTGCTGCAATGCAGCCTAAATGATCATGTTTATTTTATTTTTATTTTTTTATGGGCTTATCAAAGTCTATGTCTTGCTAGCATGTCTGGGGGGATAAGGGGCGGGGTTACAGTGCTCAACACCATAAGCCACGCCCACACAGAGGGACTTTTGGAAAAGAAGGCTTTGGATCAACATGAAAAATGGCTTTTTAAGACATTTAGGATGTGTAATTTTTGTTAAAAACTTCACAGTCCTGATTAAAACCCCATGGGAACATTTAAAGAAAATAAAAATGTTGTTGTAGGGGGACTTTAATTATGAAATTAAATTCACATTCTCATATTCCAACTCTTATCTTGACACATGCACCAGGAAAATACTTCATCATATATAATGTTGTGTTGTCATTTAACTAGAATAGAACAGTGAAGCACAAAATTAAATTTTGGTCCTCCCTGCTCACAATAACAAATATTTGTGTACTGATTTAAACATAATTTAGAATCAAACGACATTTTGCTGGGACACATTATAAATTTAGGGAAAAACCGGCATAATCAGATTAATCCTCAGATCTCAAAGTTCTCCACAGAATGTTACTCTTTCCATTTCAAAAGTGTCACTGGTGAGTCAATGGTAGAGCATCCTCTTCGTCACTCAGGACTAACTCTGCTACCACGTACAATGATAACAGCAAAGCCCCCCAAACCATCACACTTCCACCGTCATGTCTGATGTCCTTCATCTAAAAATCTGGGTTAGTTTGGGTCCAGATGTACCAACTTCCAGAGAATAGCAGACATGCAGCACAGAGAACGGGAACTCACTCGATGCTCTCTGGAGTTCCAGTCAGCGAACACGGCCGCTCCATCAGACCGCCGCTGTCTGCAAACACAACACACCTTCAGTCTCTGACAGCTTTCCCCGCAGCAGCTCAACGCCACATCAAACTCACCGGCTGCTATCTGGATCTTACACCCCGATTCCAGCTGGATCCGTGTGATCTGTTCTCCTCCTCGACCAATAACTGCACCAGACACATCAAAAGAACAATCAGTCCCTGCTGTCTGAGTCTCAGAGCTGCTTAAGTTAATCACAGTTCCACATCAGAGGAGATCGACGGGAAATCAGACACTACAACTTTGTTGATTAATGGGATAAAATGTTCTGTGGAGAAAAGACTGACGAGTTCTAAAGTCCAGAAAACACACGAGGAGGAACCTGTCATGTGTTTGAGTCAAACCAATAAGTTAAAGTAAAAAAAAGATGAGATTAGAAGTTTAATCTTCCTAAAAACTTCTTTCAAATTCTGGCATTTACCAAATGAATAAAGTCAAATCAGCTACGAATGAGCGATAGCTCAGAGGATCCCTAATGCCAAGGTATTCATGTTCAATTCAGCATGTTTTTAACCATTTTAGAACCAGAACCATTACACTGAGAGTGACGCTTAGATTGTTTAAATTACATCTGTCAAAGTCAAGGCCCGGGGGCCGGATCCGGCCCTCCAGGTAACTCTGTCCGGCCCTCCAGATCATTTTATTTTATTCTTGTGTTTATTTCTAACTTGTTTAGTTTTGACAAAATATATTTTTATGGAGAGTAAAATATTGAAAGTTATTTAAAGTTGATTTATTCTGGAATAATATTCCTGCCTTTTTATTATTCATAATCATGTTAAAAAGTTACATTTATTAATACATTCTGCTAGATTTTTGGACTATTGGTATTTACTAAGATTTTTTAGGCTATTTTGGAATTTAGCTAATATTTCAGCTACATGCTAGTTGTTTTGGCTAATTTACACATTTCTTTAAAAGTTTTTTAGGCTGTTTAGGAGTTATGCTAATATTTACATGCTGGCCATTTTAGCTTAATTTAGGGTTTTTTTTCAGTTTTTAGGATATTTTAAAGTTTAGTTATTTTTTTCAGCTATATGCTAGCTGTTTTGGTTAACCTAAGTTTGTTTTTGTTTTGTTTTTTAGGGTAATTTGGCATTTAGCTAATATTTTAGCTGGCTATCAGCTTCAGCATTTTCAGTTTCAACAATTTTAACTATCAATTTCAGCATCTTCAGCGGTCAAATTCAGATTACAGCATTCAGACTAGCATTATCACAGGTAAATCTCTAGTTTATAATTACGTTCAAAAATTACAGTTTTAAAGTTCTAAAAATGTAGTTTTAGAGTGTCCAATAAATGTTTATCCTGTTTGGCTCGTGACCTAAGGTGTGTATTTGATTTTGGACCCCTGTGTGATTGAGTTCGACACCCGTGATTTAAGGGATAACAGTTTTCAAAGCTAAAAAAACAGCAGAACACTTAAAACTTTAAAGAAAAGTCTTGAGGGAAAGCCTGCTAACAGTTCTGAGGTCCAATAACTGAAGGAGACTGACGGACGACGCTCAGATTAACCTCTAATTCAGGTTGGACAGGAGTAAATGTGGAGCATGTGATTCTGGTTAGTAGGATAGCCGCTGTCATACTCACTGAAGCCCACCATTCTGTCTGGAACCTTGTAATCCTCTGTGATGACTCTGCTGCAACACACACACACATCAACATTAACATCCACACTGTCAAATAAGGATGCTGATCCTTCAGCTGGTCGACAAGTTCATGACATTTACGTTTCACACTGATAACAACCAATCCCAGGAAGCTGAGCGTGTTAACTTGATCAATAAAAAGAGCTGCTCGTACCTTTGATGGCCCATGGCTGGTAGCTGGTTACCTACTGAGAGACAGAGATCACGATTAGAGAAGAAGAAAGGTAGGACAGTTAAGAGTCAGATTCCAGCTCAGATGAGAAAAACATGTCTGCAAGGGGATGCATCAGAATTGTAGTGGAGCAGGCAGACTTTGCACCACCCATTTCAGTTGCTGCGTCACAAACTGGAACTTTTTCAAACTGCGGTTTTCATCTGCTCCACATTCATCAGGATTTGAGTAAAGAAATCCTCAAACACAGTTTAAATCTTAAGTTCATTAATACATGCATGAAAAAAACAAGAGAATGCTAAAAACACAAATTTCATTGGATTTCTTCAAGCTGAAGGTGTGTGGCTTTGGGTTGCCTGATTTAGACAGACAGAATCATTGGAGTTTCTTAGCTCAAACTCAAAGGTCTGACTCAGTTCAAGTGCATGAAAAAAAGGTTCTTATCTGTTTAGCAAACACAACACGCTTCCCTCACTGTCGTTCGCTTTAGCAAATTGTAACATGTTTACATCACGTGACTGTCGGGTACGGTGGCTGTTTTGGTTCAGTTGTTCCGCTCTCAGTTCATTTCATATTCAGACTGAGGAATCTAAGAGTGAACTGAAGATCAGTCCGACTGAAAATGAACCGAGACCACCTTGAAAGATGAGTCAGAGAGCGGTTCCTGGTACAGCTGTGGTGCAGAGGTAGTTCTCTCCAGACAGGACACACATTCTGACAGGGATAACAACCTCACCACCACAGCTCCACGGAGAAAGTGGGTGTGTGTTCGTTGTAGACTAGGGGCGGAGCTTGCAGCACAGACTATTCCAGGAGGAAGCAGTTGGCATCGACCTTACGTCAGCATGTTTCCACCCGCTCGTTTTCGTAGGTATGGGAGGGGCTGCTGCAGACAGCGCAGGTTTTTAGAGGATTACTCTTAAATGCATGAACGGATCAAAAGACCGCTTTGGGGATAGAGAGGAGTGAACATTTCCTTTGTCTGTAAACAAGGTAAACAAATGTATGCGAGTCCCCAGACCCCCACGGTTACTTCTGCTAATCTTCTCTGTTTAACATTTAGTTTCAGCTGATGGAACATCTGGGGCCCATTTCAAGAAGCAGGTTTAACAGGCTCGGAGTATGAGTAGACGGACTCGGGGTAGACAAACTCGGGGTAGACAAACTCGGGGTAGACAAACTCGGGGTAGACAAACTCGGAGTTATCGAGATATTACGTACTTCACTTTTATAAGCGGACACTGGTGCGGAGAAAAGTAGCTTCGTGCTGCAGCGCTCTCATGGGCGTCTACGGTAGTTATATTGAGTATGTCAGAGCAAAGCAGGAAAGAAAAGATGCTTTTTTTCTGCGTCATAATCAACGGATTCACTGTGATCGTGTGAACGGTAGAAGATTTATGGCAAGCCAAAAAATCTGGTAATTCACTGCAACATCTGTGGTGTTTTAGGGTTAACTACGGTGGCCCTGAAGGTTAGATCGCATAAACAAATTCATCAACACAAAACTTCATAAAGATCTCAATGACAATTAAAAACGAATAATAAAAAACATCAAGTTTTAGAAAAAAAAATTGACAAACCAGAACGATTCTAAAAAGTGAAAAATGAAATGTTTAAAAAAAACAAGAGTAAATTAGAAAAAATTAAATGAATGGCTCTGTACTGATCACCAAAAGTTTAAACGTTTTATTTTTATTTCATTTAGTTGAAGTTTCAGTTCTGTGAAGCATTTTAAATTCCTACTCCAACTATATTTGATCTGTTTTCAAGACATTTTAAAGTGCTCCTTTAATTATGATTCTGCTGTTTTAGGCTAAAATCTTGTCATTTTCTAGGACAGTTTCTGCAGAGCGACAGGATTCATTAGAAATTCTCCTTTGAGTTGTAAGCGGGGCTGTTGGTGTGAAGTAACCGTCACGCTGATATCTCATTACATCTTTGTTTATTCGCCCTCTCACAGGCTTACAGCCCCTCACACCCCCAAGCAAACACTACAGTGCAATAATGACAGTTAGCAATATTCTAGCTATCTAACCGTACAGTTCTGATCCAGATTCCAGCTCAGACCAGGAAAACAAAGATGTCCATGGATCTGTTTGTCTACTAGTGGATGCATCAGAATGGAGCAGAGCAAGGAGAGTTAGGTTCTACACATTTCACTAGCTGTCACAAATTTAAGCTTTTTCAAACTGTGAATTTTTATTAATTTTTATATGCTATATGAATTTAGTAGTTTATCATTTTTGTAGAATTATGTTTCAGTTTTATGTTTACCAGTTTGTAAGTTAATCAGTTTCAAGTCATAATGCAGATATTGACAGCAAATAAAAAGGAAAATGACCATGTAAAAGTGATGTTACATGCAATGTGGTCGAGAAGGTCGGTGGACCAAACTTTTGTGCTGATGCACCTTAGAAAAAAAGTTAGGCGCACCAGTGCAACCAGTACAAAGAGTTAGTCTAGAGCCCTGAGCGAGAGCTTTTTTCCACTCACTGACATTAGCTCTAACATCAGAGCTTTGGCTCCAGTGTTTATATTGTTTTGGTTATGGTCATTCTTCAACAGTTGACACAATTGACAAAAATCTGTGTTTCTACTTCGAAACTTGAAACAGTTAAAATGTTTTTCATCAATCATGAATTTTTAAAAATTCAGTTTAAATACCTTTGATTTAAAAAAAGTGAAAGCTGCTTTATATCAGCCACATCTTATTATTTGATTTATTTCTTTGTTTCACAATTGTGACTATTCAGTTATCAGTTACTTAAAATAGTCAGAAAAGTAAGATATGACGTTTATTTTCAGAGAATAACTGAAAAAAATGTATTGTCGTATATCATGATAATGTTATTGTGATATGAAATAATGAATATTATGAAATATAATTTTTTTCCATATCACTCAGCACCACCTATTGTTAGGCAATATTGGTCCTGGAGAACAGAGTATGGAACCTTAGTTCTGAAAATCTAAACAAGCATTTCCAGTCAGCTGAATGTGGCGTTTGTCGGCTGCTGCAGCAGAGTTTATGTCTGTGCTGTCCATCACAGAGCTGTCACATAGTCCACATAGCTTGGTATTGACACACGTTATTTTGTTGTTTTCGGTTATTTTCCAACACTCCAAAATCCCTTTCTATCACGGGCGTTAACGTGGCTTGAATTCACCCTCTTAGCTACACGAGAGGAGAGTTTGAATTTCTTTTGCTCAGAGACGAGGTTGGTTTACCTTCTAGTGGTCCATCCAACTCGTCCTCATTTTTAGAGAGTTCAATAAGTCTGTGGTAGTTAAGCCCGTTTATAATCCTATACTGAAGAGTGAAGTCTTTTTCATTAGTTTAGATTGTCTAATCTTTGTTTTATACTAATCTCGTTTTTTAAAATCCCTTTATGTATTTTTTTCCTTGGCATTTCAGAGATGTAAGTATTTCTTTTTTTAGTAAAACTATGTTTTAGTGTGTCTTAGTGCTGCCACAAACAATTATTTTAGTAGTCGACTAATCACCGAATATTTTTACAGATTAGTCGACTAATCAGGCCATACACAATCTGGATGTAAAACACACATCTTAACCATCATTAGCTTTAAACCGACTAAAATCTAGATATATAGCATTACCCGTGATAATGTTAGTGTGAATGTTGTAAGCTGAATTTGAAGATGCTAGCGCTGATAGATGAAAATGTAGAAATTGATAGCTAAAAACACTGAAGCTGAAAGCCAACTAAAATATTAGTTAAATGCCAAGTTAGCATAAAAACTGAAAAAAGCCTAAGTTAGCCAAAATAGCTAGCATGTAGCTGAAATATTAGCTAAACTCCAAAATAACCTAAAAAACCTTAATAAAAGTCAAACTGTCCAAAAAGCTAGCAGAATGCAATTATAATGTTCAACTTTACTACACTCTGACACCATATAATATAAAGTAAATACTAATCGACTACTAAATTAGACGTCAATTATTTTAAAAGTCGATTAGTTGACTAATCGTGGTAGCCGTAGTGTTTCTCGGATAGTTCTCTAATGCTTCACATCAGGTGGAACAGCCTGCTCCGACACACTCACCTCCATCTTCTCCGCCTCGTTTCTGGTAGTACAGAGAGGGCTCCACGCTTCCTGAGGAGCTGTTGAGGTGGGGCATGTTTTCTCCACCAATCTTACCCACCATCTGAAACCAGAAGGAACAACAGCCTTAGAAAAGAAAAAAAACCCTGGTTGGATCAGCAGATACATTGACTCAACAGTTTCCCGTCTTGTTTATGTTCAGGACTGCAGGAGTATGTAGGAAAAAAGGACGACGGCTCACCAAAGTCAAGACCCTTTCCAAACAATTAGAATATCATCCATCCATTCATTTTCTTGACCGCTTCTTCCCTTTCGGGGTCGCGGGGGTGCCGGAGCCTATCCCGGCTACTGAAGGGCGAAGGCGGGGTACACCCTGGACAGGTCTCCAGTCTGTCGCAGGGCCTCAATCACACACACATTCACTCTCACATTCACACCAAGGGGCAATTTAGAGTCACCAATTAACCTATGAAGCATGTTTTTGGATGGTGGGAGGAAGCCGGAGTCCCCGGTGAAAACCCACGCATGCACGGGGAGAACATACAAACTCCACACAGAAAGGTCCCAGCCGGGAGTCGAACCGGGGCCTTCTCGCTGTGAGGCAAGAGCGCTAACCACTGCGCCACCGTGCAGCCCATAATTTCATGCAAAAAAATAAAGTTTTATAGAATGTAGATTTAGGGTTCATAAACTGATTTCAAGCATTGGTTTAGTTTGACATAAATTGGCGTTCCAGCTCATAAAACCCACAAAAACAGGATTTAAAAAAAAATAATATTCTGGAGGAATCTGCCCAAATTCTTCAAAAAAATGAGCGTTTTAAACTGAGTTTCTCCATTTAGTTATCCACTAGCTCAAAGTACCTGCACAGGTTCTCCAGAGGTCATTAAACTGGTTTAGAATCAACAACTACCCAAAAGACCATCATTGATCCCCTCCATAGTCTGGGTGAGACACTAGTGCGGGGGTGTCCAAAGTCAGCCCTGGAGGGCCGGTGTTCTACATGAATTGAAAACCAACAACAATGGAGGTCATCCAGCAGCTCTTCGAAGATTGCAGGCAGCTAAGAACAATACTGCTGTAAAGAGAAAAACTGAATCGCTAAATTAGCGCTATATTGGTGCTTTCCAATGTCGTCATCACTTTCTGCCAATCAACGGGTGGCTACAGAGACTCAACCCCAACCGTCACATTCGATTTTTTCTCTGGACCTACAACTGATGGGGGTCCACAAGAGGTATGGGTCGAAACTGTTTAACGGAACCATTTAGTAATGGAAACGCTCAAAATACCGGATTGAACTGGACCGTACAGAACCAGACTGCTCACTGGAAACAAGGCTTAAAATTCATGGCTACGGAGGTTGGTATGGAGCTAAATCGGGAATAATAACATTTGAAACCAAAATAAATTAAATTGAAAAGAATGTTAGTGTTTGGTCCAAAAAAATATATATAAATGTCCAAAACTTTTCGCTATTCAAAAATAAAGTTAGTTATTTTCCGTTTCAAATGTTTTGTTTGTTCGGTCTCAAAGCTCAAAATTTCAATTTTAAAACTTATTTTTCAGTTTCAAATCTTTTTTCTGATGCGTTCACTGACTCTGATACGGTCAGAAAATGTCTGTTTAGTCTGTACTATCATAGTCTGAAGTTGTCCCAAGACGGGTGTAAAAGGCAGAGTTTTATCGTGTATAAACCACCCGTCCAAAACGCCGTTCTAGCCTGTTCAAAGTGCCATCTTATTGAGTAAAATACAGGCGTAGAAGACGTCCTTATGCTGGAATAAAATATCTCTGTGGTGGGTCGTCCTTATTAAACCTACAGAATACTATGTTAAAACTGCGTAGGACCAATACACATTTCACATATGGCGCTTTTCCGGCCCGGTAGCGAGACTCACTGATCCGTTCTGACTGCAGTGTGTTTTGGGGTACCAGGCTGAGGAGGACCTCCACAGAATCAATCGGCCCCGTGCGAGTCTCCTTTCTCCTCCTGGATGTGGATAGCTGCTGGACCTTGCGTTGGTTAGAACGGTTATTTGGACGCGTGGTCTGTACGCGATAAAACTCTGCTTTTTACACCCGTCTTGGTTCAACTTCAGACTATGATAGTACAGACTAAACAGACATTTTCTGATCGTAATTATTACAGTTCTCACAGTCAGTGAACGCACCAGGACTGAAGTTACCACCCTCACTGAATTTGATTGGTCCTAGTGTTAGCCCGACCCAAACACGCAACAACAGAGCCAAAAGCTTTTTAACTGAAACTTTCAGATTCGTAAATGACCAAAAAAAAAAAGAGTTGAAAGTGAAAAAAAGATTTGAAACTGAAATTTGTGGTTGTGAAACCTAAAAAACAGAACATTTGTTACTGAAAATAACTAAGTTTATTTTTGAATAGCAAATAGTTTTGGACATTTATATTCTTTGACCAAACACTAATATTCTTTTCAGTTTAATTTATTTGGGTTTCAAATATTATTGGCCCCGATTTAGCTCCATAGGCTGGCTGTTCACAGAACACTGTGTCCAATCAAACCAACAGAAAGTCTGATGGAAGGACAAGATCAGGAGAAGATGCAGCAGCAAACGAGACGACTGTGGGCTATTAAAAGGTCAGATTCAAGAGCCTGAAGAGATCCAGAAAGAGTGCAATGAGGTGGAGAAACTGCTTCAAAAACCATCACATTCAGATGGATTCACCAGATGGACTACAACTGTCGAGTTCCTCGGGTCAAAACACTTCTGAGCCTGGACCAATGAAGGAAACGTATCAACTGGACCAAGGAGGAGGAAGGACTGGACTACTGTCCAGAGGTCCAAGAACCTGTTTTTTGATTAAATAAAGTATGTCTTTTATTTGAGAATTAAGGTCCAAGACTGGTGAGGAACAGAACCTTCTGGAGGTCCAGAGTGAAATCTTCACAGTTGGTCATGATCTGGACTGCAATGTCCTGCGCTGGTGCTGGTAAACTCTGCTTCCTTCAATCCAAAACCACTGCAATATGTCCATTCCTTCTGGTGAGGATCTGGATGCATATGCAGGTTTCATCTCTCAGCAGGACCTGGACCGTGTCCAGACTTTTGAAGGACTGAAGATGGACATATAATTTAGAAATATTTTATTTGGATTGATTTGATAATAATTTCTATCTTAATTTAAATAGAGATTTCTCTAAAGTTTTCTAATGTTATTAAGTCGTGTTTTTGTGAGTTTTGTGAGCTGGAACTCCAATTTAGGCAAAGATAAATAAAAACTTGAAATCAATTGAACAGTTAATCCTAAATCGATGTTCTATGAAAGTTTAGATTTCTGGATGGAAACGTCTGCACATTGTTCAGGTTTTTAGGAAAGAGTCTGTAGACTGAAGGTAAAACAATAGAAATACCATTTTTGACTAGAGTTCTTTGAAGTTTTCATTGGAGTTCATTAGGTGTTTGTTGATAGTAACATTAACAACTTGCTTTACAGCTCATCCTTGGGTTGTTTGTCAGTAAGAAACAGGCCTGCAGAGGCCTTTTATTGTTTAAGGTTGTAGATCTCTGGTCCGACACACCCGACTTCTCTAGAGTTCACAAACTCGTCAACAAATCAGGTCCGAACAAAGATGACTGCTCACAGTGCATACTGCCACCTATGCAGTATGGCAGTGTACATCATTTCATTCACCCATAAATTAATACAACATGGAGGACAAACTGATTGCTATCCTAAACTTTGTGACATTTTTGTTATTTTTATCAAGACAATAATAAAAATATTTGTATTTAATAATAAAAATGATAAAATAAATAAATAATAATAAATAAATAAATAATAAAAATAATTGTATATTCATAGTAGACTAATGCATGACGACCAGATGTCAAACTGTCAGAGAGGAAGAAGTACCGCTGAAAGCGCCATCATTCAGACGCAGATCCTACAGTAGACTGTTAACCTCACTATACTGGAAGTCTCTGGTTTTATGAACGTATGCATGTCTCCGGTTTTCTAAATACGATGTCTTCCACAATGAGGCAAAAACCTTTAATGGTAGCTCCTCCCACAAGTGCAACCACAACCAGAAATATCAGTACCTAATGGGCTAAAAATAATAAAAGTCCTTAAGAGCTCAAAAGCTATAGATAAATTGGGTCTTTTTCTTAAAAACCACAAATATGCCTTTGCAAGTCCAATTGCAGAACTAATCAACCTATCTATTAACAACAATGTGGCTCCAAAAACATGGAAAATTGCTAGAGTTATTCTTGTATAAAAAGCAGAACAAAACCAGAAAACTTCAGGCACGCAAATATTTTACCAAGCATTTCAAAAGTAACGGAAAAATGGGTGGCAACACATTGTTTCACATCTCAACAATGGCTCAACTCCTCACCATTCAATGCAGTTTGGTTTTAGGAAGCATTACTCCACCGATACTGCCACATGCTTTAATCAGGAAAATGTTAAGCATCATCTCAACCAGGATGACCATGTAGGTGCAGTCTTCCTCGACCTTAAACGTGCCTTTGATGCAATTAACCATGACGTCCTTCTAGCAAAAATTACTCAATGTAATTTTTCAGAAAGTGCTCTTGACTGGATCAATTCATATCTTATGGACAGAACACAAACGGTACAACAAGGTGATGCTCGAAGATCTTTTCTATCCTGCTCAGCAGGAGTCCCCCAAGGCTCGATCTTGGGGGACTCCTGCTCTTTAGCCTTTATGTGAACAACTTGCCAGATGTATGCCCAAATGTTAAAATACCGTCATATGCAGATGACAGTTCTTTATGTTCACGCAAAAACAAAAGATTATGCTGCTGCAATCCTTTCTAGAATTATGGTGCCAGTCTCTGACTGGTAAAAAAAACTTGTGTCTTAACACCCAAAATCTTGGTGTTCTCTTTGATTCAAATTTAACTTTTAAAGAGAATGTAAAAAAAATCTGGAATTATTAAACTTATTTAATTATTTAAAATATATAAGATATAAGACTGTATCTAACCACAGAAGCATCCATCCACTTTCCTGACCGCTGTGTCCCTTTCGGGGTCGCGGGGGTGCTGGAGCCTATCCCGGGCGAAGGTGGGGGAAAACACCCTGAACAGGTCTCCAGTCTGTCGCAGGGCCTCAATCACACACACATTCACTCTTACATTCACACCTAGGGGCAATTTAGAGTCACCAATGAACCTATGAAGCATGTTTTTGGACGGTGGGAGGAAGCCGGAGTCCCCGGTGAAAGCGGGGAGATCCCAGCCGGGATTCAAACCGGGGCCTTCTCGCTGTGAGGCAAGAGCGCTAACCACTGCGCCACCGTGCAGCCCACCACAGAAGCAGCAAAGGTTTATATGCACCGAGTGGTTTTTGGTCACTTAACATATTGCCGCACTACATTGTCCCAGACAAGAGAAACTATTTTAAAGCCACTAAAGTCCTTCTTTAAAAACACCAGAAACCACATTTACACACAAATCTGAGGTGAGACTCTTCACATATTCCAGATTTGTCTGAGTGATGTGTTTAAATGCTGCTAGAATGCTGGGACAGTTGAGTTTTCTTATCAGTCGCTTTGGGTGTCGAAGAGGACCTCACGCCTCCTGCTTGGGTAAGAGTTCTGTGGCAAAGGCACTGCAGGGAAAGCTCAGCCGCGAAGGAGCGATGAGAATAGGTAAACTTTAGTGTTGAGTGTTTGGAAAACAGACTTTTTTATATTAATTATCAGGGCATATCTGTTTAAGAAAGTGGGAAAATGTCAAGTTTCGCTAGGTCAGACGTGCTCAAGCTTTTTCGCTAAAAGGGCCAGAATCTAAATGGGCCAAATACAATATTTTTTGCACATCATGCTATCTGATGGAAGAAAATTGAATTGTTTTTCATTTTAAAAAGTAGCCTATTTTTCTGACTACGAGGCACATTAATTGAAACAAAAGAGTCAAACTTGATTAAACTAATTCATAAACATTTAAAGAATAGTACATATCACTCCACCAGTCTCCTGACTACGGTAACCACAATGCTTCAACGATCCATCAAACGTTGCAACTTCATAGTCGTTCTAAAACATTTCAACGGAGCGCCGTGTCACACTGAACTCGAGGTCAGTAAGCACAACCAGAATTCACACAGGCTGGATTAGACAGTGGACTGTTTCAAGGGTTTGAATTGTGCCATTTGGTCTGTAAAATACTACAAAGGTCATCACTAAGCTCTGAATTATTTCTACATATCTAAGTTTATGAATTTCAACCAAAAACTATAAAATGAACTGTATACAGTTTTTTTTATTTATTACCGTTGACATTAAACTACCAACAAAAACCTTTGCTGCATTGAGATGATCCTGTCTTTTATTTTGAAAGGAAGTCACATCAAAAGTTGTGACTTATTTTAAATTTAGAAAAATTTAATTTTTCTCATATATTTACATGTTATTCATGTACAAATAACAATAATTAATTGATATTTATCATGATGGTAAAAACAACATGAATACAAAGACTTTGTGACTCCCGCTGAGCTGTGGTTGGTGAGAAACCGACCCGATTGGCTCTTTAGATGTTGAAGGTTGCAGACCCCTGCACTAGATAATATTCACAATCAAAGTTCATAGCGTCTGAAAAGACACTGATGATCCAGCATTCTAGCAGCATTTAAAGGCATCACATTTTCACAAATGTATCTGAGACGTGAAGAGCCTCACATCAGATTAGTGGTTTTGTGTGTGTGAATAACAAGATATTTGTGTGTAATTTTCAAAGATTTGTGCATGTAGTTAATTTCAGGCTGTTGTAATTTTAATTTGTGCATGTGTACATTCTATTTTTTTTAAATTCCATAATTTTTGGACTTATGCACAAAATATATTGTACAAGTTAGTTACACACAAATTGGGGTGAGACCATGCCCTCTGCATTAAAACAAACTTTTCCTCACATTAAAACCCACTCAGTCAAACCTTTGTGATGTCACAGGATCGCGATATTATCAATATCGTGAACCATGTATCGCGTATCGTATCGTGAGGTAGAATGCTAAGGTGCTAGCAGTGAGCGTATGTACTCTATAGTACAGATAGTATAGATTCCATAAAGACAGCATGTAAGCTCCTCAGGTTTAAAGTCAAGAACTGTGTTCTCCTTAAATCAAAACCACAAAAATCCTCAATCGGTTCTGATCAAGTTAAAGGGAATGTTTCAGTCAACCTGCAACTTTTGAAGGGACGAAGACACGTTCTCTGATCATCAGCATCCCTTCAGAGTTCAGACTGATGCACAACAACAAACAGAAACCATTGCTGGGTCTTTTAAGTACTAGAGCTGGTAGAGCAGTTTCTCGGTGCCTGCTCGGCTCAGAGTGAACATGGGTTTGCTGGTGACACTCAAACAGAACACAGAACCGTCTGCAGAAACTCTTCGTCCTAACGCCTGCCTTATAAGGCTCCTCTGCAGCCGGCAGCAGCCTCGCATGTTTCACAGCATCTGCGTCAGAGGGTCACTGAACTCCGTTCCAATCCAGTTCAAGTGATGAGGAGGAAGTTCAAATAACTCTTTTTGTTTCTTAAATGTATTCAAGCAAAATCTAATGAAAATCAATAAACTCCTATCAAATCCTTATTTAACACTACGGTGATAGAAGAGCTTATCCACTGAGACGTGTCCAAGAATAATGTAAAGTACTGAAGGAGTTTCACACAGTTCAATATAACTGGAAAGAGTTTGTGTTAAAGACCCACTCCAACAAAAATCAAGTTTTAGGTGTTTTTAACCAGTTCTTGTAGCATTTTTCTGATTATGAGGACACATTTATAAAGAAAATTAAGATTAAAACTGTGTTTCTGAGTATATTTTTTATTCAAACTGCTGTGAATCAACAGCAGATGAAAAAAACGTGTAGTAGTGAACAAACTACACTCAGCGGCCCATGGTCTCTGCTCCACTTCATTCTGATGCTGATTCGGATTTTTTTTTTCATTTTTGGACAAAAACTGCATAACCATAACTGAAAGACAACAGGGAACACTTAGATCACACACGTGTACCGCAGACCACCCCAAACTTCACCCCCCACCCCACCCCATCCCACGGGCACATCTCGCGCTTGCATAATTTAAATCAAATGGGATTCGTGACAATTTCATATAAATCGTCTTTGTTTTAACAAGTGCTAAAATAACTGCTCGACATTTATCCAAAAGTGTGAGAACTTGAAGCTCACACTGCGTGTGGGAGGAGCTTCTGTCAAAACTTCATCATGGAGGACGCTGACAGGGAAATATCTGGCTTATTTAATTTTAAGATCTGAATAAGCATTGGTTCACGTCTCCATTCTGGGTTCAGAGAATCTCCCAGCTAGAAGCAGTAGCTGTCCTGCACAGGAGAGAGGCGCTGCTCCATTGGGGACGTGCTGTCATGGGACAATAGTACGGCAAGCAAAAGGAGTCAAAAAAAAATCACCAGGAAAAGTGGGTATGGTAGTGCCTTGTTTATGGATAACAATTATTATTTTAAATATTTAAATGTTCTCAGAGTTAGTTTCAGTAAAACAAATACCAAAAAATAATTTTAAGTTTAATTTTAACTGTTGGCTGGGACGAGAAAATGTGTATTTTAAGGGGTACTGCAGATGGATTTGGTATTTTCAACAATATTTTTGAGCATTCTTTTCTCTCAGTTTTTGTAGATTTGGTGTCAAGACATTTAAATGTAATCAATTCAACTCAATTTTATTCATTTAGTCAAATATCTCAAGAAAATTTGCCTCATTGGGCTTCATCAGAAACTACATGTTTTAGCATTTTGTTTGTGTTCAAAGTTTAAGGATGTTTGGTTTTAATACACAGGCTTCAATGAACAAATGTTTTGATGTTACATATATAAATAGCCTATTGTGTGTGTGAAGTAATTTACATGTTTTATTAAATGTATGTTTTGAAGATTTTCCAAAAAAAGTAATTTTAAGCTTTTATCTTCTTGTTTTTTCCTGCAAATTTTTTTTTTTTTTTTTGCCAATCCGAAAAATGATCCAAACCGTGAGTCTGTACTACACAGCAATGCCCGCTTTTCCTGGTGATTTTAGATCCTTTTGGCTTGCCGTACTGCCTTACCCTGACAGTACGTCTCTGTGGCAGGAGCAGAGACTGCAGGACAGCTGCTGCTCCTCACGGGGAGATCTGGATCCAGACATGGAAACGTGCACCGATGCTTTTATTCAGCTCCTTAACAAATAAAATCTTTCAGTATCCGCGTTCTCCATGACGAGTTTGATAAAAGTTTTTGACAGAAGCTCCTCCCACACATGACCGGAGCGTTATGTTAAGAGACTTTAACCGTCAAGGAACAACTTTCTTGCTTGTTAAAATAAAGACTGTACAGAATATGAATTTGACGCCAACTGCATTTACTGTGAACAGATTACATTAATCATGCGCGCGAGAGATACGCAGCAGCGGCCGGGTGATCCGCTGTACATGTGTGGGCCGAACAGCTAGTGATCATGGATTATCCGTGATCCGTTACACCCCGAATGTTAAGACAACATGACAGGTGGACGATCCATTTCTTTGTGGAGCAAACACGATCGTCTTCCAAAGATGACAAATGGTGATGACTGGAACTGAGTGTTCTCAATGCTGGTGTTTATGGAAGACAGAGAAACATTATTGGACAACTTTAATTATGGTAGCAAAATTATGCTAATTCAATCCTACTTTCCTCCCACAATGCAACAGGGCCTCTAAAACCGTTTTATTTTTCAACAGAACATTGCAACAAAAATAGAAATAATTCAGTGAGGTCCAAATGGACTACAGGCGAGTTCTGCATCTTACACTTAAGACTTTAATCGCTCCCACACTGGAGAAAAAGTCTGAAACTACAGTTTCTTAGGTCCTTCTACGGGTCTACAGCAGACATTTGATAGAAGCGTGATGAGGCTTAGAGGACACTGCAATTGTTAAAGGAAACATTCAGATGTTGTGATGCAGCCCTCTTGATTTTTGGACAACAGTGCAGCTGTGGATCCACTGGACCTGGAGATACAGGCTCTGGATGAAGCTGCTTCAATATGAAAATATTATTTTTGTTTTGTAAACCAAAAGACAGATAAAGATCCAGGAAGCACTGTTAACCACGTGGATGCTTGTCAGCCTGATCACTTATTTGTTGTTTACGTGTTTTGTTCCCATCTTTAGCAGTATGTATCTGTAACTTGAACAGAAAAAAACAAATTCAAAATAAAAGTAGAATGACGTAAGCTTCTATTATCTGAATCTGGCTAAGCTAAGTGTTAGCCTTTAAAGTTCCCAGATGAGCTCTTATTTTGAAGGCGGCTTTAAAATGATATTTACAGTTTCTGATGATGTTTTCTTACTAACTGAAGAAGGTCTGCCCGAGTTCTAGTCATCTCTTCACTGCTTTCTGCTGACTCAGGTGTCCCATTCTGAGACTGAACACACCTGATCCAGGTAATCAGCGGCACAGAGAGCTGGAAACCCGGCAGCTCTGCTGGATTAAGGCCATCGCTGAAGGCCTCAAACTGTTCTGGTTTCTGTCAGTCTGAGCAATGAGAAGGAAGTGGCCTCAAATCTGTACAAAACACTTCAGCTCTTTAACAAGTTTAAGTGTTACACACAATCCTTTACTGGATTTTACAATGGAATGGACAGAAAATATGTAAAAAATGCTGCAAAACAAAGTAAGATGCTCATAGGTGAATGATAGCAACTGAGTAAACAAATGTCAACAATTCCTTGATGAACTTTCTAAGTATGCTAACGTCATCCGTGAATCTTTGTCACAGCTGGACTGCATTTTGCATCAATTTTAAAACTATTTGCTCCTTTCTGGAAAGAAAAAAAAAACAACTATACATTAGGAAACAGAAAAAAAACATGTTAGCACCCTCCACATCCCTGATAGGCCTTCGAAACAACATACCAGGGTGTAGGAGGTAGCATCCTGGTACCCCAGACGCCTGACAAACCTTTAACACCTGGCAAATGTAACTGTGGACAGCTAAACGTCCTGTGTCTCCTCTCGTCGCTGCTTGTCAAGGGAACTAAATCAAATGAGTGTTTGTAGCTGGAGTTAGCCTGGGTGCTCCTTAGAAAACCATCTGAGCGTGGGTCCAAACCCTTCAACTCTCATATCTAAGCCAAAGCGGGGCAGGCCTTTGACCTAACCTTCCTGGATCATCTCATAACTCAGAGAAACATCCATGTTCACCGCTGGAATGCAAGCATCAGCTTCAGCCTGTAAACCTCGGCTGGTTCTCTTCAGGGATTCAGAGCTCAGACAGGAACAACGGAGCAGCAACGTCCAGCAGAACCTGAGAAAAGAACCTTTTCACCGCTCAAGATGTCACTGTAAGGGAGCTGAGAATGTACGGCAAGTGTCAAAGTCAAGGCCCGGGGGCCGGATCCGGACATCCAAAATAATAATTTCCGGCCCTCCGGATCATTTTATTGTTATTAATGACCCGATGTTATCTTGCGCTCATTTCTAACTTGTATAATTTAGACAAAATATATTTTTATGGAGAGTAAAATATTGAAAGTTATTTAATGCTTAAGTTGATTTATTCTAGAATAATATTCCTGCCTTTTTATTATTCATAATTATGTTAAAAAGCTACGGTTTGAAAGTTTTAAAAATTGGCATTCTGCTAGCTTTTTGGACTATTTTGGCATTTACTAAGATTTTTAGGCCATTTTGGTGTTTAGCTAATATTTCAGCTACATGCTAGCTGTTTTGGCTAATTTAGGCTTTTTTGTTTTGAGTTTTTTAGGCTGTTTTGGAGTTAGGCTAATAGTTACATGCTAGCTGTTTTTGCTATTTTAGCCTTTTTAGCCATTTTGAAGTTTAGCTATTTTTTCCGCTACATGCTAGCTGTTTGGACATGTTTTTGGGGGGGCTAATTTGGCATTTAGCTAATATTTTAGCTGGCTATTAGCTTTAGCGTTTTTAGCTATCAGATTCTGCGATTTCAGCTATCATCTTCATCACCCAAATTCAGCTTACAGCATTCACACCAACATTATCACAGGTAATGCTATGTATCTAGTTTTTAGTTAGTTTAAAGCTAATGATGGTTAAGATCTGTGTTTTACATCCAGTTTGCACATGACCCGATTAGTGGACTAATCACAAAAGTAATCAGTGATTAGTCGACTATTAGAATAATCGTTTGTGGCAGCATTACATCGGACTCATCTGGGAAGTTTTCGGGGTAAAGACTGAAGGGAAGACTGTGGCGTGCCACCGCCTTAACTTGGTGACTTGTTTCGTCTTGAACTTTTCTCTCCTGCAGGAAACTTTGGTCTCAGGCTGACATGACTCTGCAGCTGACAGCTCTCACAGCTCCAGGGTGGACCCACATGTCCCCTGAGGGGCCCTGGACCGGGTGGGGGTCCGGCTGAGCCAAGTCAGGCTGAACTGATCCATGAGGAAATCAGGTGAATCGATCAGCCCGGTGCACAGGCACACCCCCGCCGCCTGGAAGTGGCTCTCAGACTGTTGCATAACTCCAGCCTACTTTCTACCAACTTACAGTAAACAGCGGTCTATGACGGGAGGGAGGGGGGCTGCAGCCCCGACTTTACTGCCGGAGCTCAGTGCGACCCCCCCGGTCAGGCAGCAGCTCATGGAGTCCCGGTCCAGGCGGGGACCCGGGTCCCGCTGGGGGGGCAGTTTCCACCCCGCAGACCCAACAGGTCCTCCGCTGCCTGAGTGACACGTGTGGCCAAACTTCTCCCCCCCTCCTGTGCTCCCCCTGAGCTCCCCTCGGGCTGACAGCTCCACAAACTCCCCCAAAACTACCCCCCACGCCGTGTCAGCACCGAGAAAGTGGACCAAACCGGACCGAACCGGTCTAAAGTCCAACTCCCAGCTGCTTTCAGAGCTAGTTAGCATGCTAAGTGTGTGAAAGTGTGCGCGCGCGTGAGTGTTGCAGAAGTTCGGAGCACGAGCTCAACAACACGGCCAAACCCAGGAAAAGTGCTTCGGTTCGGTCCAAACAGCCCAGCTCGGCTCGGAACGGCTGCACGCTGAGCGGCGGTGCGGTTGTTACCTGCCGGGCCCTCTGAATGACATCGGCCAGGCCGTCAGCCTTCAGCCCCGGCTGGCTCGAGGAGGCCTGCAGCTCCGCCATCACAGCTGCTAGCCGGATTAGCTCGCGCTGTTAGCTGCTGCCTTCAGGGAGCGCGAGGCGCGAGACATCTCACTTTGACGCTTTTTAAGACTCTGGAGTGTACAGTTCTCTGCCGACAGCAGGAGGAACTGAAACACGACCATAAAACTACACAGACTTAGTGAGAGTTATAAATTAAAAATGCGTTGGTGAGCGACTTTCAATTAACACACATTAAAAAATAAATAAATAGAAAGCACAACACCAAATTATGAATAAATAAAAGAAACAAAACTTAAAAAATGAAAAAAATATCCTGAAATATTGCATCTGATCCAGGTTTCAGGATGCTGAGGATGGAACTATACGGAGGACTAAAGAGAAGGTTCATGGACAAGGAGTAGGTTGTTGGAGTAAGTGAGGAGTAAGGAGATAAACGATTTGTGATTTGCCAATGCATGTCTTTCCACATGCATTGGTAGGAAATGGTTATGGTTGTTGAGGAAATTTGAATCTTTCTTGGTTTTCATGGACCTCTATTTCGTCTCCAGGACCAGGGGTGTGCACGTGATGACGAACTGAATGAAGGTTTTGAGAGTGCAGCTTAAATGATCTGCACACTAACAGATGTTTCCGGCTCTGTTATGCAGAAGATGCTTTGCACTTCTGCACCCGGTGTGCAATCAAGTTCACATGGATCTCATCTGGAAGAACAGTCTTTGTTTGACAGATTTTAGATTCAAAGCCAACATAAAAAGGAAAACCACAATTTTCTCTTTGATCTTCTTCTTTTAACTATTTTTTGAGCTGGTAAGAGTGAGGTCTCCCACTGTACACCCCGATCTCCCTGGTTTCTCTGCTGTTTGGTGCAGGGTCAGTGTTGCTTGCTTCTGTTTGTTCTTTGCTTACAGCAGCAAAGCTTAACAAATATTGAACATTGATTTAGGCAGTGGTAAATGTTCACAATCTAGTTTAAATATGTAGCTAGCACTAAAAACGGGATAAAACATTATCATAGTATTAAAATGACCACACAGAATTTCATTTGTGTTTTCTTTCTAAGATAAAACATAATTAAGTAATTACAGCCTTTTTCTGCTGTTAAAATGTTTTAGGCAACAAAATAGGAATAAATCAAATCTCAAATTGAATACACTGAACGTGTCAAAGTGTATCAAAAATATTTTAATTTAAATTATTTTTAGTATTTTATTGCATGAAATTAATTGTACAAACGTTTGCAAGTTTTGTTTTTGGAGTGGGACATCTTGTTTATAGACGATCTCCGGGGCTGCTCAGCTGTTGGAAAGTCGTTTCCGCTTCCGCGTTGAATCACGTGTTTGAGCCAGCTCCACAGGTGGAGCGCGTGAAGTTTTAGCGCGAGAGGAACATTTGCAGCCATGACGTCAGCAATCAGCTGCTGTCGCTCCTCACCCCTGCCATGTTTGTTTGTTTCAGTGACCTTCGACCTTTAGAGGATCTTTGAGGTTTTAGCGGAGCCGTTTTCTGTATTGATTCATCTGCTGATGTCTGATTTCATCAGATAATCTGCTGGACTTCCAAAAGCGATCTGCGATTCTTCTAAAAACCTATTACAAACGTCCCAACATTAAAAACAGAAACAAATGAAGAGTTTTCGCAGCCTATGGGTCTAAAAATAAAAACATAAAAATGCAAACTAGTGACTCTGACCTTCACTTAAGGTTTTGACAGCAACCACACAAGGATTCAAAGTCAAAGGTTGCAGGTTGCCGACCCCTGACGTATACCAGGGGTCGGCAACCTGCAACAGAAACGGATCAAAACCTAGAAGGAGAAGCATACTTTACTTTAGTTTTAAAGAAATTTGTATTTGGATGACTTTGTTTTTTTTAATAATAAATAACCATTATGTCTATTTTTTGGTAACAAACAAAAGCAAAAGTATAAAAAGAATTAGGCGTCTCTGAAAAAATGTGTGTTTAACGTTTGACAGAAGCTAGTAAATTTTATATATATATATATATATATATATATATATATATATATATATACATATTCAAAATAAAAGCTGTTCTGTGCTGTTCTGTTCTGTGCCAAACAGGGTCCTCTCAGTGCAGCTCTGAGCAGCCATTCACCAATGTTGTGCAGGATAAGATAATGAAAAAAATGCTATTTTATTTTTCTTTTATGTATTTATTTTAGTTCTTTTTCTCCTCTTTGTCCTCAGCAGTCTTACACTGCTGAGTTTTGTTATTTTAGTTTGGGGTTGGATCTTGGTAGTTTTAGTCTTCAGGCTTTGTTTATTTGTTTTCTTTAGGTAGTTGTGATCCATTCACGCATTTCTGAGTATTCTTGAAGAAACCTGCGATCTCTGCAGCTGCCCATACCCACGAATAGGAGCGGTCCTCACCGTGTGTCGTAGACCAGGAAGAGTCTTTGCTGCCAGCCCCGCCCCCAGGCTAACACAAACACACACTGCTAACGGATCAAGCTAGCAGTGATCAGCTAGCTTCAGGAGCTCCCCCAGTTCGTGCAGACGCCGACTGTCTGTGTTATGATCCAGTGTGTCGATGACAAAGAAATGCTAATGCAGTTAGAACGCTTTACGCAAAAAGACATAGCACTGATAAGTTGAGTAAAGGTACTCCCAGATTTTTTCTTCAAGGGGGAATAAGGCAAGCAGGCCCTGTCTGTGTACATTTTTCTAATGGTTGCACAAGTATTGTGTAGATAAATAAAATCCAGTAATATTTGTGGCATTTCAATTGTAGGCAAAGAAATTATCTTGAGTCAGCTGTCAGATGACACAGCTTTATTCCTTAACACTAGAATTCCTAAGCCTGCGCAAATTTGCGCAGGGAAGAGTTCCCCCCCCCCTCTAATCCGAGAGCCCATTGTTGTGTCATGGTGGGTCACTGATGAGCCATTAACTTGCCCATGTATATGTTAATGCAGCATGTAGTACCTAATGTGTATTTGAACTAACAGGTTGTGTGGGGGTTGGAGTTACCTGATGCATGTGGACAAGTATTGGCTTTCCTGCTTTTACTCACATTTGAACTAAAGTTCCATCTCATTCCTAACCCAGAGTTCAATATGATGTTGCTCCACCTTTTGGTGCTATTGCAGCTTCAACTCTTCTGGGAAGGCTGTCCACAAGGTTGAGGAGAGTATTTATAAGAACTCTGGATCATTCTTCCAAAAGCTCATTGGTCAGGTCACACTGATGTTGGTGGAGAAGGTCTGGCTCTCAGTCTCTGCTCTAATTCATCTCAAAGGTGTTCTATGGGGTTCAGTTCAGGACTCTGTCCTCCATGTCTTTATGGACCTTGCTTTGTGCTCTGGTGCACAAAAATGTTGGAAGAGGAAGAGCCCGCTCCAAACTGTTCCCACTAAGGTTGGGAGCATTGTCCAAAATGTTTTAGCCTCCTGAAGCATTGAAAGTTCCTTTCACTGGAACTAAGGGGTCTGAAAAACAAGCCCACACCATCATTCCTCCTCCACCAATGCAGTCTGAAACGTCCCGTTCTCCTGCAACCTCCAAACCCAGACGGGTCCATCAGATTTCCAGATAGAAAAGTGTGATTCCTCCCTCCAGAGAAGACGTCTCCACTGCTCTAGAGTCCAGTGACGGCGTGCTTTACACCACTGCATCCACGCTTTACATTGTACTTGTTGATGTGTGGCTGCAGCTGCTGCCATGGAAACTCGTTCCATGAAGCTCTCTGTGTACTGTACTCATGCTGATCTGAAGGTCATATGAAGGTTGCAGCTCTGCAGCAACTGACTGCAGAAAGTCTATGACCTCTTTAGACTTTCAGCATCCTGGCTGAGTTGTTCCAAATTCTTCCATTTTGTTCTGATAGAACTGACAGTTGACTGTGGAATATTTAGGACATTTCAAGACTGGATTTGTTGCTCAGGTGGCATCCTATGACAGTTCAACACTGGAATTCACTGAGATCCTGAGAGCAAAACATGCTTTCACTGATGTTTCTAAAAACAGTCTGCATGTCTGAGGAGTGATTTTATACACCTGTGGTCAAACCAAGTGATTAGGACTCCTGATTCTGATCATTTGGATGGGTGAGCCGATACTTTTGGTCATATAGTGCATGTTTATGACTTATAAACATAGACACATCTTCAAGTCAAAAAGACAAACATCCCAATATCAGCAAGACTCACACTCCTCTGAAACCCTTAGCTCTATTTCAAATAATCCTCGATGTGGACTCTGGGAGCAGTGAAGACGATTCTTTTGTTGTGGAATCAGAGTTCATCTTCTCAGATTTCTCCTATGATGAGGATATGCCAGTACATGGATTTGCAGCCAGACCATCCTCTCCACATGATACTTATGCATAAGTAGACTAATAAACTATTAATTGTTGAAGAAGAGAATGATGAGAAGCCTTCATCTGTAAAAAGACAATTTTCCCAATTCAAAAAAGGCAATCAGAATGTTGAAGACAGCCAGTGGTGCCACAAAACACAGACACACTGGAGAAAAGTCTTTCTTGTAGGCCAGGACTGCATGGTCCTAAAAACCTGTTTCTCTTAGGTATGTGGATGGGGGGAGGGAGCAGAACTGTGTGCTGTCGTACAACCTAGATCTAATTTGCAATTTGAAGGTCATTAAATGCATCAAAAAGGAATCAAAAGCCCCCCCCCATGTCACCAGTGGCGGAATCCGGAATGCATGTCAAACTTAAATTTAAACCTAACAATCTGGATTGCGTAAACAGGAAGTCAGTCTTGATGGTTTAAAAGAATAGAAAATGTATCAAATCCCCCATGTCACCAATTTGTCATTTATTGTACTTGTCTGTGTTAAAAAAAAATTATTTTCCCTGCATTGAACAGTTTCAAGGTAAAAATAAAATGTAAAAGTAAAAACATATATTTAATATGGACTATTCCTGAGCGGGATTCGAACCCATGACCTTCTGAATGTGAGTCCGTAGCCATAACCACTTGACCGTCAAGTGGCAGAATCCAGATTGTATGTCAAACTTAAATTTAAACCTGACAATCTGGATTGCGTAAACAGGCAGTCATTGTTGATGGTTTAAAGGCATTTGTCTGTGTTAAAAATATTTCTTTCACCTGCATTCAACAGTTTTGAGGTAAAAATAAAATTTAAAAGTAAAAACAAATATTTCATGTGGACTATTCCTGAGCGGGATTCGAACTATGGAAGACTGGACTTTCTTGATTTTTTTTACTCTAAAATATGTGTCAAAGTCACGGCCCGGGGGCCGGATCCGGCCCTACGGATAACTCTATCCGCCCCTCCAGATCATTTTATTTTTTTTGTTATTAATGATCAGATGTTATCTTGCGCTCATTTCTAACTTGTATGATTTTGACAAAATATATTTTTATGGAGGGTAAAATATTGAAAGTTATTTAAGGTTTAAATTGATTTATTCTGGAATAATATTCCTCCCCTTTTATTACTTATGATTATGTTAAAAAGTTACAGTTTTAAAGTTTTAAACATTGGCATTTAGCCTCAACTAGCCAAAACAGCTACCATGTAGCTGAAATATTAGATAAACTCCAAAATAGCCTAAAAAATCTTAGTAAATGCCAAAATAGTCCAAAAAGCTAGCAGAATTCCACATTTTCAAAACTTCTAAACTGTAACTTTTTAACACAATTAAGAATAATAAAAAGACAGGAATATTATTCCAGAATAAATCAACTTAAACCTTAAATAACTTTTAATATTTTACTCTCCATAAAAATATATTTTGTCAAAATTATACAAGTTAGAAACAAGCACAAGATAACATCGGGTCATTAATAACAATAAAATAAAATGATCTGGAGGGCCGGATAGAATTACCTGGAGGGCCGGATCCGGCCCCGGGCCTTGACGTTGACACATGTGATATAGAGACACTCTGGGATCTCATCTTCAGTCTTTCATCTCCTCTCCTGCTGCTGCACCACTGGACCGCTCTTCCAAACTCTGCTGCCGGAGTTTGGATCAGAACCAGGAGAACTGACCACACCAGTCCTGCCCTAGATCCTCACACTGGCAGAAGGTTAGATGAGGAGCAAATGTTAAAGTGCTGTTAGTTTATAAACACTTCTCCTTTGACGGCCTCCTCCTCCAGATGCTCTCCCTGTGGTCTCTGCAGATCCTGACTGGACCGGCTTGTTCACTGCAGCTCGGAAACACGACTCTCCATCTCAGGTTCCCTTTTTTAACACGAGGGTCACCGATAACCTGCACAGCCCCCCGCTGACCACAGGTGACCTCCCATACACCTGGCTGATGGTGTCAGATGCTTCGTCCTGCTGATGGACGGGGTAGAAACCCTCACTCGGCTTGTTTATCTCTTGGAATCTGCAGCAGCTGCAGGGGAATTCCTGTTAAAATCTTCCTCTGAGCTCCAGACTCACCTGAAAGGTCCAGGTGAGGACCACTCGCCCTTTTACTCAACCGGTCAGAGGAGCAAAGAACACCAGAACCTGTTATCCTCCGGAATCCTGAACCAGATGAGCGACTGCCCCCATGAGTTCAAGGTAGAGTTAAGATTAAAATGATTCAAATGACGCTCATCGAGTCACTTTCTCCTTCAGAATCTCCTGGAGTTTCATTGATCGCGTTAACAACTGAAAAGTTCCAGTAAATTCAAGAACACAAACACTGGAGCTCTGGTGTTAAAGGTGCTGTGCTCTGAAATGAACGACATGTGAAGAGTTCATGGTTAAAGAAAAAAAATATCACTTTCAGTATTTTTAACTTTCATAATAAAATCAATCAAAACAAACACAATGAATGCGGTAACTTTAGGCCTTCCTCTGTTTTGTGAGGTCAACAGTTTTTGTAGGAATGTTTTAATGATTTGAATACGATGTAAAATATAAAAAAATATTTTATTTAGTACTTATTTCTGCTGCAAAAATGAACACATTATTTTAACAGAGCCAATAAACTAACATGACATTTCATCACAGGGTATATTAGCAATGATATAATGTAAACACATGTTCTTTTTGATTTTATTTAGTTTATTTTGAGAGCATTAATAAAGGTTTAAATTCTTCTAAATGGTCCTTTATGCATGTGTGTGTGTGTTGGGTGTGTGTTTGTGTGTAAAGAGCTGTGCAGAGTGGAAAATGATGGTTTGTGAAGAGCCTCTTGTTGGATGTCAACAGGAAACGCTAACAGCCTTAAGTGGCATTAAGACCTGCTGCTGCTGTGTGTACACGCGCGCCGTGTGTGTGTGTGTGTGTGTGTGGCTAATAATGGAGTCCTGGTTGTTGGGCCACATGGGGCTTTTCCCTCACAAATGTGAAAACATCTCAAAAGAATTGTAGAAATTGTGTTTGTGTGTTCTTGTACTTCTAGCAAAATAAGGACCACGACTTCTATAACAGCAAAACGAGGACTGATGGGAGTAAATATGTTCCTCTAATTCAGGAGTGATCAATTCCCTGGGAAAAAAACTGCTGCTGAAGAAGGAGAGACGTGTCTGTAGACAGAGAGAAAAAAGAAAGACAGGAGGGAAGAACCTAAAGTAGAAACTTTGAATGGAGAGACTTATGATGACGTGATAGAAGAAAGATGGATCTGCGGTGTGTTCAAGAGACCTGATGGAAAGAGATCAAGGCTTTAAGGTTGGAAGCAGTTTTAATGGAGTGGACAGAAAGAGGAACAATGGAGGAGTTTGATAAAAATGTTCTGGAGGTGAAGAGAAGATCAGATAAGGTAGGAGTGTCAAACTCTGTCACAGGAGGCCAAGATCCAAAACACCCCTGAGGTCGCGGGCCGAACAGGATAAACATTTATTGAACACTGTAAAACTACATTTATAAACTTTAAAACCGTAACTTTAAACATAATTATGAACTAGATATGTAGCATTACCTGTGATAATGCTAGTGCGAACGCTGTAAGCTGAATTTGGCCACTGAAGATGCTGAAATTGATAGCTGTAAATGCTGAAGCCAGCTAAAATTAGCTAAATACCAAATTAGCCAAAACAGTTAGCATGTAGCTGCAAAAATAGCTAAAGTCCAGAATAGCCTAAAAAAATCTTAGTAAATGCCAAAATAGTCCAAAAAGCTGCAGAATGACAATTTATAAAACTTTAAAACTGTAACTTTATAACATTACTATGAATAAAAAGGCAGGAATATTATTCCAGAATAAATCAACTTAAACCTTAAATAACTTTCAATATTTTACTCTCCATAAAAATGTATTTCATCAAAATTATAGAAGTTAGAAATGAGCTCAAGATAACATCAGGTCATTAATACAATAAAATAAAATGATCTGGAGGGTCGGATATGATTACCTGGAGGGCCGGATCCGGCCCCTGGGCCTCGACTTTGACATGTGAGATAAGGGGATGAGTGTGAAGATAGAAGTTGAAGGTGAGATGTGGTATGTCATAAGTGGTTATGACCCCCAAGTAGGATGTGAGCAAAAAGGATGGAGAAATTCTGGGGTATCTCTAGAGGGGCTATTAGCTTTATTATCACCCAGGAGAAACCACGAGGGCAGCAGGACAGAAAGGCCCAATCCAAATTCTTCCCTTCTCCATTCCCCTTTATTTGAAGGGGCAGTTTTAGTCCAAGCCTGTCCAGAATATATATTTTTTGAAATCCGACCCTCCAAACGGAGGGATACAAAGTCCCCCATCACGAGGGTAGACCGCGTCGCGCTGAGAAGCGTTTGTTTCACGGTAGTGCGCTCTGAGTAAATGTAAGTAATGACTTCATGTTGTAGCATGACCTTTTTAAAGTTATAAAACTGCTGTTGTTATGTTTATTCAATGCTAGCGGAACGGTGATTATTGGTGACGTCATCGACAAGAGTGAGGTCCAAAATATTAGACACTATTTTTTAATGACTCTCCGTTTGGAGGGATAAATGAAGGGAGAAGGGAAAAATTCGGATCCTGGCCAAATTAAAGACCACGCCCACTGCCACACCCCTTTAACCTTAGAGAACAGCTTCAATGACAGACTGATATCCCACAACTGTTTTGGTCAAATAATCATTTTCAAGTAAAGTACTGCTGTTTCTACACTGGCAGATTTCAGGGTTTTATTGCGTTTGCTCCTATAAAGCAAATTCTCCATAGTGGAGCCGAACAATATCTTATTCCAAACTGAGCTGTGTGAAGGTATTTAAACCACACAGAGAGAAGATTTGAGGAAATCAACTTGTTTGTTAGGCAGCAGTGATGTATGGGACTTCAAAACAACTGTCACTGATCAGTGTAAAGTCATCATTCGTTTAAATCAAGTAGAAACTTGATTTTTGTTGCTTTTGGGAGGAAAACCAAAGGTTTGAATATCAGTTCTCAGCATCAGATTATCTGTGTTTGAACATTTTTTTTGGCTGCGCAAATAAGCTTGGGGTTCTGAGGTGCTATTAGTGAGTGGGAGAGAGTATACATTAAGGAATGAACTTTTCCCAGAACTGCTGCCTTCTGGGAAAAGATACCAGACAATGAGATGCAGAACCAATCGGGTCAAAAACAGTTTTTATCCAAGAGCAATAGTCTCTTTAAATTCAACTTAAAGGTTTCTGTGCAATAATATGTATGATGTGTGCAGAATGGGAGATGTGTGCTTGGTTTTATTGTTTTATCTTTTAGTATTTTAGTATTTACATTTATGTATTTTAATAGGAGTATCTTTTAAGTCAAGCACTAGGATTTTGTTTTTATACTTTTATACTCTTAAACGTGTCTTCTATATTTTATTGATATTGCTTCTGCACCAAGGAAGGGGGATCGCTCTAAAATTTCATTGTACAAGTGCTATGACAAATGACAAATAAAGACTTCTGTTCTGATGGGGTCACATTTAAGGGTTACTTCCGCGCCAACAGTCCTGACCACAACTTAGAGGTACACTTCTGATGAACTCATGTCGCTCTGCTGAAAATCTGCCTTTAAAGACCACTGGTCACTATTTTACAAGAGAAAAACATATAAAGACTTTAAAGAGACAGAGCAAAGAAAACAGACTGCATAGATTGAGTAAGATGGTGGATCGTTGTTACAAATTCTAAAAATGAGAACACTCCTGTGCCTCTTCCAAAACTGTTCTTGTGAATAAAATGTTTACATGTAGAATATTCAGAGTAAAAGTGGAACGCTAGAAGAGTGTTTTTATCTGGGGGAGTTTTCTTTTATTCAGGGAGAACGTGAAATATTTGTGTATGTAAACATCATCACTGTGTCAGAGTGTAAACATTAGACAGAAATTTGGCAGCACCCAGACTTTAGTGGACTTCTGCTTCCAGCCGAGGAGTGTGATGAATCACACACACCTGCTGCATTCACAGCAGCTCCTTCAGGTCAGCAAACATCTGAGATCAACACCATCATTGCTGCTACATTTCTGCTCGATTCCATCCTGGACTTCATTTCATCGATCTCCATCTACAGCAGGTCAGCGTTCTTTGTGTTCCCGCATGAACATCAATGGAGTCATTACTGCTAGAAGCGGCGGAGAGGCCACTTGATAGCAAAGGAGAGAAAACTGAAATTATCCAGATGATTAAACACACACACCTACCCACACATGCAGAGGGCTTTATTCCACTTTACGGACCATTTGACTCCAATACTCCCCCACCTCCCTCTCCTCCTGCTCTCCCCACAGGCTTCTGCAAAAACATGGAGGATTTTTGTAACTAAATGCAAACATTTTCTCTAAAGCTGAAAGCTCAGAAGCTGAAAATAAGAAATAAGCAGGCATTTATGTCTTGAAAACATTTTCCCGTTTGACAGAAACATCAGACCGTTGCTGTAAATGTTCCTCTGTCATCTTCAGAGAGCAGATTTAAGTCAAATCAGAGGCAAGATTATTTGTAAAGTACATTTCTTGTACAAAGACAATTCAAATTAAACATTAAAAGAAACATTAAGAGCGAAGATGATTTTAAAAAGTTTAAAAGAACTGAATAGACTAGAAAAGTTGCATTACCTGTGATACTGCTAGTGTGAATACTTTTTGCTGAAAATACTCACTGAAGATGCTGAATCTTTTTACTGAAAATGGCGACGCGATTGACTCCAGGGATTTATTGAACGTGCAAAAGCTATTTGCAAAATGTTACATTTGCTAAAAAAATGTCAAATTTCGTTAAAGAACAATGAAAGAGCGCTGAAGTTGTCATAAATTTCTGAAAAAAATTGTTGTAAAATTTCTTTAAAATCCTTAATACATGCCAATTTTGCAAAAATATTTAGTCAGTTGCTTAAATATGAACTAAACTTCCAAATAACCCCAAAAAACTTTTTTAGATACCAAAATCAGCCCAAAAAAAGCTAACAGATGCTTTAATACTAGCTAAACTCTAAAATAGTCTAAAACTCCTCAGTAAACTAAATTATTCAAAAACATTAGCGTGTTGCTAAAACATAAGCTGAACACTAAATTAGACTATAAATCCTCAGTAGAGAACAAATTAGCCAAAACTGTTAGCACGTTGTTAAAATATTAACTAAACTCAATTTTTTTAAAAATGTATTTATAACTTTATTGAGAAAGGGACAGTGCATATGAATGAACATTAAAACAAATGTAAATATGCCAGATTATAGCCTCAGGCTAATTTCCATCTGGAGTCCCTTGGCAGGTTGATGTTAAAAGAAATAAATGAAGACATAGCCCATGAATTTATTTAAAGGTTTGTTGATATTCTACTTAAAATTTTGAAATATGAAAACTTTCTCATTCATTTCCTCAGGGATATATTTTGCTCAATATTTTAAAAACTATAAAATGTATGAATACCCAAAATACAAACAATAATGTTCTGAACAACCTGAACATTTTGATAAAAAGATTGCTGAAAGTTTGATTACGTTTTTATGTGCTGAAAAGCATCCAGAAAGGAGGAGGAGAATCACTGTAGTGTGAATGTTTACAACAAATTCACATATTAAACAGTGCAGATGTAAACTTTACTAGTCATACTAGTCAAATGCAACTGAGAACAGGTGAGTCTTTAACCTGGATTTAAATCCACTGAGTGTTTCAGCTGATCTAAGGTTTTCTGGAAGTCTGTTCCAGATCTGTGGTGCATAGAAGCTGAATGCAGCATATCTTTTTCAGCATGTTGGGATGTTTTTCCAGCCGAGTCAGCTGATGCCATTTCTCCATGCAGGGACGCTCAACCTGTAGGGGGCAGCAGACAGACAGTAAACAAGTTTATTTCAATTTGTCAAAAAATTTGGCAATGACCAACAGAAAGCACTTTGAAGCCTAATTCATAGAGATCAACAGACACAAAAGTTGATTTATGGCTTGGTAACCCGTTAAAGGGTTAGTAATGGGGTTGTGGGTCATTTTCGGTGTTAACTGTATTTCGCCTTATATTTACCATTTCCAAATGTTTTGGCGTGTTTTGAGCAAGAAATATTGAAATAAAACGGCATTTTTGAGGCCAAATTTGGCAAACCTGTCTCTTCCGGGGAAAAGCTCCGTTTTGGTCACGTGGTGCGTGTGACGTCACCAGAGTCAATATAGCAAGATGGCTTCTCCTTTGTGTGTCGGAGTAGGGATAGCGGCGATATTTCAAGGTCCACAATTCTGTCTTCAGACTCAGATTGTGGAAACATTTGTTCTGAAAGTGACGCTGATTCAGAGGCGCCGGGTGTTTGTGGTTTGAGGACTGTAAAGCCCTATCAATTTGAGCCGGCAGCGCGGAAAGTAGGAGCTCACTATGGCAATGACACTGACAGTGACGCTGAGAATGCCGATGAAAACGAAAACTGTCAGTTTATCAGAGCCATGCTCGAAGCTGGAAGACGTGGAGCATCTCGTGAAGCTTTATTTACAGATCGGAACCTTTTGGCGACTCTAAATCAAATCATCAATGACGCTGACTATCAGGGTCGGTAATGCAGAGTTTCATATGCAAAATAAAGAGCTTAGAGACATGTTTGCAGGACCGTCCGCCACTTTATTATTATTTATTTATTCACTTATTTATTCACTTTATTCACATACCCGGAAGCTCTTTCACCACCTTACTGCATGTCTCTGACATGCGCAGAAAAAAAAGGAGAATGTAAACAGTGCTCCGTACGCCCCGTTCTCCACATGAATCGTCCCGTTTCAACACACAACAACAACAGGGGATGACAACAGTCTGTCACGTTAGCTAAGTACACTGAAAATTCCGAAAACGATTCCTCTTCAGATGAAAGCATCACACAGAAATGAATGAGATCTGATCTTTCACGGAGGAAGAAATGACTGGTGGACCGCTGCGAGTGTCGATGGTTTCATCAACGGATCTGCAGAGATCCTGCAAGCCACCATCAATGATTAATAAACTGCAAATCAAACAAAGAAACTTCCAAACATGTGCAATGTTTTAAACATTCAGTTTACCTGTTGAAATCAGAAGCTTTTCACAGTTTAGTCGGTCTGGTTCTGCTCACAGTGTTCATTCACAATAGGCTCATTTCGATTGTAAATCTCGTAAATTTACGACTTTAAAAATAATCATTTTATTTTATTTTATTATTTGGTGGCCCTAATACTCCGTCGGACCATAACACCGCGATGTTTATAGAATTCAACTTTGCTGCAGCGCACCCACATACATGTATCTGTTGACAAGCCCGGGTCCGCCTGCATTCTGCTGCTGGCGCTGTCTCACTCATGTGACGTCAACGCGTCACGTGACCCAAATCGAGCCGTTTCTGAAGCAGGGCGAAATGCGAGTGTGATTTGTCGTTGATTTTGTCAAATTTTACAAAAACCTGCGTTTGTCAACGGTAATTATTTGTTATTTTTGATACATTAGAACATATGGAATATATCTGGATACACATTTTAAATTTGTCCCAGGCCATTACTAACACTTTAAGTAACAATGGCAATGAAGTGTTTCTGAAACATTGATATTTTCTGCAGAATGTGAAACCTTTTTCTAGGTAAAAAAATCAAATCCTCAGGTTTATTGCTATGTTTTAATGAATTCCTTTCCATAAATCTGAGCAGATTCAAAAGCAGAAATGATGCACTGTGAGGTTATTTGATTTTTTCAGAAAAAACCCTTCGGTGTGAAAGCTGAGGTGTGACGGAGACGCACACACAGACAGAGATGTGAGTCTGTTTGACTGCAGCCTGCTGCTTTTAGACGACTCATTTCTGCTGCCTCCTGTGGACTCAATCCATTACTCATTACAGACACAGAGTCAGCCCGCACATCCAAACGTCTGCTGCCGCTAACTTTCTCCACAGTCAGGAGACCGACCGTCATCCGGCTGACTGAGCGCGCTCAGTTTCCTCACTCACAGACAATGACTGAGGGCAGCAGCAGAGATCTGAGAGGATCATGTTCCTCAATTTAGTCCTAAACAGAAACAAATTCATTAATTTCATGTTGTAAAACAATGTTTTTATTTAAGTCATTTGAATTACCCTCTTCACTAAATGAAGTATTATATTGCTGGTCCACCCACGAGCTTTGTTTGAGTCATTTAGGGACAGAATTAAAATATAAGCAAAGAGTCAAAAACTGCCTTTTATTTCATGGTTAAAGCAGGATTTGTTTTTGGTTTGATCCATTTTTATCAAATGAAACTGTAACCTTTAACCTTCAGCTTAACTTTGCTTTAACATCAACTTTTCTCTTCACCTGTGTGTGTCCCCATGCAGGACACAGACGACGTCACACTTTGAATGTTTTCACGTGATGTAAACACGTTAGAAATGAGGTGATTGGTGAGCTACGGACAAATGTAGAGCATTAGATTGTCATGTTATCCAAAAGGAAATAATTAATCCAACTGTTTACTTGTTAGAACTTTTATTTTAACCCTAAAAAACGTATAACTCTCTTCTGTGTCTCGTTACGCGGCACGTGCACGGGCTGCTGCCGTGACGTCATCTTAAAGCTCTATTGTAGTTCCAACAGAATTCTCTTAAAAACAACGTCATAAAACCACAACGATGAGACACGGAAACTCATTCAAATGTGGTCGGATGAATTCAGGCTCAATAAAACAACTTTTAACCTGATCCACATTGATTCTACCAACAATCTACAAGTCACTAACTCTTATTAGCGTATGTAGCTTAGCCGTAGCGTCTCCAGTAACCGTCATGCAGGATTCCTCCGCGGTACCAAAGCTGCAGTAAAAAGTGTTGAACCTGACCTTCATACAGACGGTCAAAATCCATCAGAAAATACAAAGTTTGAAGAAGTGAAAAACCCTGAAAAGCATTTGTAGACCGCAGTGCATCCATCTTTCTCTTCTGTTTTGACCCGCCCCCATAGCTGCTGGACAATGACTGAAGAGAGCTTTAGTCAGATGGTTTTGTTTACATGGTTTGGTCGTCCTGAGGAGGCTCGGGGAGGCTCATTGATGGTCTATGGGCAGACTCAAGGATGACGTTGTAAAATGGGCGGGACCAGCAAGGAGCAAAAGGCGGAGCCTCAGAGATCGAGTCGTTTTATTTCCAGGTATTAAAACGGTTCACAAAAATGACTCATATTTCATAAATAATTTGTTTGATTGATGATTAAATATATGGATATAGTTTACTCTGAAAGGTTGAAGAAAATCACAGTATGGCCTCTTTAAGATGAAATACTCATTCACCTAACTAACACAAACACTAGGCTTTTGTCAGTCCGGCGTAGGCAGCCATCTTGCACGGCTGGTTTGAGATCACCCGCACAAACTACGTGTCATGAAAACTATCAATTATAAAAACAGGAAAAACTGAAAACATGTCAACGTGATCCAGCTAAGTTCTGCTCTAAGGAACGGTGTGAGTTCCTTTGGCATCCGACTGTAAGGAGACGCCTCGGGAGTTCAGAGTTTTCTTGTTGTTTTGATCTGATCTCAGCTGCTGTAAAACTGGAGGAGATTGAAACTCAGAAGGCATTTGGCGTTCGGAGCTGATGCGTGTTTTCACCGCAGGAGGTGAAAAACTCTTTACTGCTCCTCATCACCACTTAGACACACAGGAGGGAGAAATGAAGCTGTTTGTATTCGGCTCCACTTCCTTCAGATAAACATGACTCCTCCTTCTTCATCTCTCCATCCGTATCTTAGCGAGTTCTTTTCAACTTTCAGGTCATTTATCTGCAAACAACCAATAATCTTTCTCAAAGATGCTGATGATCTGGATGGATTCATCCGTACGAGGAGATTAATATTAAAGGCTCTGTTTGACTCCGGGATAGTTGATGGTGCTGAGATCTCCAGGTGGGATGTGTTTTTCATTGCTTTGGTTTGATGAGACCAAACATTTCCACACGTCCATTCTTCCTTCGTCCAGTGAAGGAAGGTGCAGACCGTGAACACTCAGATATTTGTGATCTGTTCCTGAAATATCGAGTAGAATATTTATTTATTTGTATATTTATTTGTGAAGTTTGCTAAATTTGTGATCTTGTGTAAAGTACACACTTCAGCCAGTGTAATTATCGGTTTAGATTAGAAGTGCAGAATATTGTTGGATTATAAGTACCAAATGTTAAAGAGTGTAAAGTTTTTTGTTTTTTTTTCATAGTTTGGCTGGAGTAGCGACTTGTACTCAGGTGCGACTTCCATGTGATTTTGAATAATTAAACATTCTTATATAGTTGTTATTTTCCTTCTCATACTAACAACCACCAGAGGGCACTGTAGGTGTGTTTCAGTATTTACTACTGCTAGCATCGCAGAAGAAGAGCCGTCCCAATAAAACTTAGAGGAGAATCTGACCGTTCTCCTCCTGAACTTTATGATATTTTTTATTTGTACTGAGACATTATTAATATTTTTGTTTTTATCTTTTCCCTTATCTTTTTTACAGTCTATGGCGTTAGTGCTGTCTTTTCTAGCTGGGCTTTCTCCAGTTTGTGCGACCAAGAAAGAAGCTCTACAGTGATGGCACAGATTTAGAAAATTATATGTGAGTTCACTCTCACCTTCTTACCAAAAAAAAATAAAAGATATGCGACTGACAACAAGATTCAGCCTCGTAGGCTCTTAAATTAGCTACATGCTACTTTGCTAGCACAGCAATGTGCATCTTAGCTGCACATTTTACATGTTGCCAACATGAGTTTCCATTAGTTTTTGTGCTGGTTGGACGTAAATACATGCGAATAACATCAGCCATTTTTAAAACATCAACATTGATAAAACTAGCATGCTAATCACGAGTTGCTAGCACCCACTTTAGCCTAAACTTTAGCACACAGTTCAAAGTTCTCAGCCTAATTTCTCTCTATTAAAATGTGATTCCCGTCCTGTGATGATTCCTCTCTATCGGATTATTTTGTTGTCAAGATTTTTGAAGTTGAATGCAAAACATTGCGTCTCCTTTTGTGGTTCTTTTCATACTTATTTGGACCTCCACTGTTCTTCACTCAGGAAGACTCAGTGCATGGTCATGCTGCACGTCTATCACGCCGTCTGTGATTTACAATCCAGTAATATATATCGATGGTCTGAACCCAAGCAGTGATTTGTGGGATTCTGCAGCAGAGTGTTTGGGAGCGGTTCCCTCACACAATGCTGGACTATCACAGAGGCCATGCGGGGTGGGTGGGGGGACAGTAACCACCAGTGGGCAGAGGGCCGGTGACGCAGAGCCCCCACTCGCCCACACATCATTTATTTGAAGTTTTAATCAAATTAATCAACGTTTTACCAGAGGGGAGGGGCTCTTTTTGTCAATGTGGCGGGGTGCAGGGGGGGTGTCGCTGACAATGGTCGCTGTCCAAAAACATTTATTCCAATGTTTCAGTGTCATTCAGGTGGGGGGGGTCTGAATACAAGCACCAGATGGATGCCAGATTAGCCCCCCCATTCTCCACACTCCCAGCCTTTCTCCTCACTTTCCATTTCCACAAAAGTTTCTCTTTTGCCCCCCCCCACCGACTCTTGTCACCCCGTGCCCCCTCCCCCCTCCTTAAGCCTCTTTTATTGCTCATTTCAGCAGGATGAAGACGAGGCGGCGCACCTCCACAGCCAGAGAGCAGCGCTAATGAATTCATGGGCTGTAAAGGCCTTGATCCTTCATGGCCCCCCCACCACTGCCGGGGGGACGGCCGTCATTGTTCAGGAGTATATAGGCTTGTCTATTACCCACAGACAGGCACTGAAAAGGCCATTTAACCCCCCCCCCATACACACACCCTCCCTAATCAACACACTCAGCTTCATTCATGCTCACACGGTGCAGAACACTAACAGAAGGCGGCGGGCTCGCCACAAAAGGCCGCCGTGAAATTCAATTAGCGCTCAGGAGAGTGTGCGCTCTGCACGTCTGAGCGCCGCTTCTGGTTCGGGCTCAGAACCCGGACCAGATCTGGAGCAGAAGCATCAGTTCTCTGTATTTCAACTTCATTCTTTCCTGATGAGGCAAATACAAATACATACATGTACTTTGAAGGTTCTTAACCCTTTGACACCTGAAGCATCGCCGTGACGCTTAAACACACATGTAAATGGTTTAAAAGTTACAGTAAATCAAAGAACATAAACACTGAAGCTCTGGTGTTAAAAATGTTAAAGTGGTTCTTCCTTATTCAAATGTTCAAAGTCATTTAAAAAGTGTTGCACAATCAAGCATAGTTGAATAATTTCCATGAGACTTGTTTTTCTCCCCTAATCTTCATTAAATATTACTGAAGTGCTAAGAATGCCAAACCCATTCAGATGGTGTCTGAATGATCAGAAACCTGTAGATAGACAAAAAAACCCTCAATAGTCTCTTTGACTGCTGGTCTTCTGGGATTCACGTACTTACACCAGTTAGTTTGTGCTGATCCGTGCAAGAACATATTTAAAAAGTAACCAAACCTTAAATCAACTTTTTTTTAATCTGTTGACCTCTATAAATTAGGGTTTAGGAGTCCTGTCTGTTGGCCAATTTTATTACAATTTATAAGCTTGTTTACTTCCTGCGTTATAGTCTAAAACTGTCTGTGTGCTGCCCCCTACAGGTCTAAAAGAGGTATTACAGTTGAATTTTGTGATTGGTCAATTGGTTTAAGTCTCACCCTGCTTCACGCTGGACACAGCAGCGCCGCGTAACGGAGGCCGCTTCCATTCGGCGCCCTTGTTAACCCATGGTGTGGTTCACACCTCGGTCCTTCACGGAAGAGTGGATCGTCTCAACGTCTGGTCTATTTTGTATTCACTATTTTGTAGCAGGAAGTTACATCAAGATACATGAGAAAATCTGTTTCTTTTTTTTCTTTATATATAACCATTTTTTCACAATAAAACACTGTGATTGACAAATGTTTTTGTTTCTAAACACTGTAGAGATTAAAATAAACACGCATACAGATCAACGTAGCGGGCCGACTCCGGAGTGGGGCGTGGGGCTGGGTTTTGGATGTTAAAGAAAACCACAAGAGAGAGGCAGAGAGCAGTTCTTCTTAGCAGAAACGTGGGGTAATATTTCTAGTTTATTAACTCACCCATGATGGCAAAAACTAAAAAAGCTCTAACAGAAGCGCTTGCCGACCGTCACAGAAAAATGCAGGTCTGGTGTGAATTGCAGGAGAGAGCGCTCCTCCCTTAGCCCCGCCCCCCTTTTCTTTTTCAATTTTTAAATCTGGGCTGAGAGTGGAGTCACCCTCCAACTGTCCTGTTTGGTTACCCTTTAAAAACTTTACATTTGAAAAAGAATTGTTCAGATTGGAAGTTGTATTTTCTTGTTTTATTTTTATACAAATCTTTCATAGTGTAATTAAAGCTTACCCTTTAAAAGCTAGTCTTCGGTTTTTATCAAAATTTGAGTTTGTGCATTTTTACAAGGTGGATGTTTTTTTTTTGGACCGGTTAATGCACCTTTGACAAAAAAAATTCTAAGTTTGTCCTGCCTAATTGCCCAATGTTGCTGCATTGTTAACATGGAGGACTCACTTTAAGTGCCATTTTGCAGTTCAGAACATTGACTGTATAAGTAGTAACTGGACCGATCAACCCCTCCCTTTTTTGTTTCAAACAGGAAGTAACCTCTGGTTGTTTCCATTGAGAAATACAATTATTTCTCAGTCATTTTATAGGTCAGAATAGTCATTCTTGCTCTTATGTTTCATTCTTAATATGTTCTTTATAATTCTAATTTTTTTTAAATATATTTTTTCTTTATAGTCAGTTTTTCAAGTAATAAACTGACCAATCGGATGCCTCAGTAAAAGCATGCGGTGCCTGCTGGCCCCGCCTCCAATGTTTGATTGACAGAGTTCCACGATCTGCTTTCAGTGGTGTGGCCTTTGAATAAGCCGGAACAAGCTCACTCCTGATTGGTGACAATAGTCCCTCTAAAAACGAGACTCAGAGCGAGTCGGGCTAATCGCTGCAAGTGGTTACAATATGGACGTATCAGGAAGCCAGGGTAAAGGTTGATTTCATGAGGGCTGGAGGAAATAAATTTCCTATGTGGGACCTCACACTTGTTATGTCCAGGTTATGTTCTACTTATACAGTCAATGGTTCAGAATCATACTGGGTCACAGCCTTGAATTAGCATTCTAAGAGGGGACTGGTCTGGTCCGTACCGCTCCTGGATTCATACATCGCTAGAGTCCAAACCCTTCACACCTGATCGATTGGCCCACAGCTGCCCAACTCTGTTCTCCAAGATCCACCACACTCATCAGGTCCAGCTAAATCTCTTCTAACAGATGACTTTGATTTGAATTGTGTTTTATTTCAAACACTGATTATAGAGAAGACAACAAAACTACACAGGCATATCAAACTTACTACAGAAACAATGAAATGCATTGATTAAAAAAACAAAACAAACTGAAATAATCTATGCAATGTAAAGCAGGATGCTGCAAGGGAACAACTATAATTAGCTTGTTTCAAATCTACTCAAGAATATCAAAATTTCACTAGAAATAGACCATAAACCAAAATAAACCTGTAGATTTTCTAGCCAGAGATAAATGGGAAAAAAGCTTTAATTTCTTTCATCTTATAACAACTTTTATCCAATCACAGTCAAGGCAACTTTTTGTGGTTCAGTCTGAGCCAACAGACTTTCTCTAGATTCATGAGAAAATTAGATTTAAAGTCCTAAAAAGTACAATAAATGAGAAGTCCCCGCATTGATGCCAGGGCCAGAAGGCGTGTTTGTGAATGTGTGTGTTGGGGGGAGGGGGAGTTGGAATGGATCATTTCCCTCTTCATCATCTGTCATGTCTCCACTAAAGAGGAGCTTTTCTCTGCCACTGACCTGCTAGAGATGGTCTGACCTCCGTTTTTCTTCATTTTATGACGACGATAACAATAATAACGCTCCCGGGGATGAATAGAAAACCTGCTTCCTGAATAGAAGCCTTTCAGGGGGAATAGCAGCACTCGCTTTTCTCCTGGAGGACAGAGTTCAACAGCTTTAGAAATATATTCATTTTCTTCTTTATGTGTGACTGCTGCAAATGCAGTTGTGATTGAAAAGTGTTTGATTCCTCGTGGAGTCAGACATGATCTGAACGGAAACAGAGCCCCCTACAGGCCGCAGAGGTCAGTGAACTAAAGCTACTAGAACTTCTTCAAATTTGGTTAAAAGTTCATTCATTCTGTTTCTTTTTTTTGTTGTTGTTGTTGTTGCAGTAATGCTATTGGAGCTGAAAAACAATAGAAGTGAATGTGTTTTTGACAGAGTTTTAGCAGGTGACCCAGACAGCAAGGCCCAGTGGACCCATATGCTTTAAAAGGGGCAGAAGATGAGGCCCCTGTTGGGTTTGTCTGCAGTTTCTGTGTTTGCCCACATTGGTTTGAGTCGGGACTCAGTGTGTTGACTCGCTATGCTAGCCAGCCGCCCGGTGAACAGTGTAGTGTAACATTGTTCTGCTTCTCCTGGAGGACGTTTCAGTTTGGCCACTAGGCGGCGATCGCGCTATAGCAGTACACCTCCAGAAGAAGAAGAAAGAATGAGGAAAAAAATTATGTTTTAGACCACAACTAGTTACTTTAAAAATATTTCCATGAAAGAGTTTGGAAAATTAATACCTGAGTTTTTAAAGATGTTCATTTAGTCAGAATGTATGTTTAGGTCGACTGAGCGTTAGCATTAGCCGTTATTATGGGAAATTCTATTAAACGTTAGCATGAAACTAGCAGACTTTAGCTTTATGTGCTAAATCGATTTCTACTTTTATGGATTGATTGCTGATCTATTAAGTTGAAATCGATTCAAATTATTCGATTTTATCAACCCAGCACCATAATTTTCCAGTTAGTAATAGAAACCATTTTTAAGTCCTATCATTTAGCCTAAAAGTGTCATATGGATTTATTTACATGGTTTTATATAAATCTGGCTTCCAAGCAGGTTAAATCTGATTACTTAACAGGTTAGAATTTAAAACTCGCTTCTCACAAGTGACACTTTAGGATCCAGATTTCAAGATCCAGAAGTGTTGATTTAGGTTTCAAACTCAATCACACAAGGGGCCAAAACCCTAAACACACCTTTGTGGGACGAACAGGATAAACATTTATTGAACACTCTAAAGTATTAGCTAAATGCCAAATTAGCCAAGAAAACAAAAAAGGGTTAGCCAAAAACAGCTAGCATGTAGCTGAAATATGAGCAAAACTACAAAATAACCTAAAAAATCTTAGTAAATGCTAAAATAGTCCAAAAACCTGCCAGAATGACAAATTTTCAAACTTCAAAACTGTAACTTTTTAGCATGAATAATAAAAAGGCAGGACAATTATTCCAGAATAAATCAACTTAAACCTTTAATAACTTTCAATATTTTACTTTTCATAAAAGTATATTTTGTCAAAATTATACAAGTTAGAAATAAGTGAAAGATAACATTGAGCCATTAATAACAATAACATCAAATGATCTGGAGGGCCGGATCCGGCCCCCGGGCCTTGAGTTTGACACATGTGCTCTATGTGATGTAAGGTCTAATAAACCAATGAGGTGCATGTTTAAATCATTAAGACTTTTCCAGAAAGTCACATTTAAAACTACATTAAACTACATCTCACTCTTTGACTTGTCTTCATGGAGGTGAAACCTGGTTTCATTTCTTGATATGAGGAACAAACTAACTGAGTGTTGTGACTCCAAACAACATGTTTCGCTTTGGCTGCTTCATTAAGCTTAAACTGGTCTAGTTTCCATGGGGACACAAAGGATCAGAGCTCAAGAGTCTGTATATTTTGGTTTTCATCTGATTATTTGGGCAAAAAGAAGAAGACAAATAACAGCCAATAAAGTGGCCTCTGTCAAACATCTGAGGTTGTGGGTCCATACCTACAGAGGTATTTTTCATAGTCTATCTCGACCTTCAATTATAGCTAATATAAAATGGATGGTGTAAAATGTTTCTGGAACAGCAGGACAGGGTACAGGTCTGCATCCTCCTGGTTCCACTCACTTTGAATGAGTGATTTCAGGTGGAGGGAGGAGCTCTGCTGCAGTGCAGCCACGGTTCCACACAAATCTGAGAAATCTGCATGACAGATGAGTGTTTTCATTAAATGTTCATGAATTGTTTGAGAGTCAACAGATTAGCGGTCTGCAGTCACCTCCTCCTCCTCCTCCTCGGCTGTCAGGAGGTGTCTGACATCCCTCCAGCAGCCACTCAGGACCAGCTGCTCTTTGTGCGACCACAATGCGGACTCAGGGTGCTGTGTTGTGTTGAGGGTCGCACCGTAAAAACGGGTCCATCTGTTTGCAAGAACTCCCACAGCTGTGGCCTCGCAGGAGGAGTGTGTGTCTGTGTGCGTTTGCAGAGACTAATGAGTGTGTATTGTGTAGCAGTCCATTAGAAGTCACGGTGTGTTAGCGGAACCACTGTGTGACAACACCCCAGTCAATTATACACCCGTTAGCGTGTCTGTGCTTCACTGGGGCTGGGAGGACCTCAGATCCTTTGAGAACATCAAAGTTCAGAGGCAGCTGAACATCTCCATCAAGCTTTAAAGTCCCTCTCCAACTATATGTTTCATTGTAAAAGTAAATTCAAAATGTGTATAATCAAAATGTAATAAATGCTAATTAAGTAACCCTTACTTAAAAAAAAATCTTTTTCTTTTCTTATTTGCTTTTTTCTGTCCTCATCAGTCTTACTCTGATGGGTTTTGTTATTTTAGTTTGGATCTTGGTAGTCTTAGTTTACAGGCTTTGTTTATTTGTTTTCTTTAGGTAGTTTTTTTCAGGGGGTGCTGACTCAGACGGTGGACATGTCTGGATCAGAAGTCTCTATGACTTATTTTATGTTTGGAGCCACCATGGAGAGATAAAAGAGACACATGTGGATCTGGAGCTGCAGGTTGCAGACTCCTGCATTAGGTAAATGTGGGCAATCACGCCTATTACCTTAAGGGCCCTGCTAAAAAAAAAAAAAAAAAAGTAAAATAAAATTATTTCCACGCCCATAATTATACACAACTCACCCAAATCACTGAAATGGGACAAACTGCTCATGTGACAGTGTTTCATCCCCCCCCCCCCGTCTCTCTGCAGCAATGGACTATTCCGTCAACAGTAAGCTAGAGAGCAGACAGAAACTCTTTGAATAGATTAAAAATTAAATAATACGCGCCAAGATGAAGATATCCAAGCGACAGTTAAAATGATCAATATCATAGCAGTGCTGGAGGTGGGTGACAGGAGGGACCTGCAGAGACTGACGTCAATGCTGGACAATGAGTCCCATCCCATGCAGGAGACTCTGTCTGCCCTGGAGAGCAGCTTCAGCGGCAGGCTGCTCCACCCTCGGTGTGTGAAGGAGAGATTCAGGAGAT